>NW_009628448.1:323-16456 GCF_000690535.1 Cariama cristata
CCTGTTCTTTCATTGCAGACAGCGTGTGTGGAAAAGAAATAATGAGTCGGGAGGGAGAAGGGGGGGAAGGGAAGGTGTCTTAATTTCCTCTGGGGAGGATTTCTTACTGTTTATTTGTAACGTGGGACTCTTAATGCTTAAAAATAAAAATAATAAAAAAACAACAAAAACCAAACAATAAATAAAAAAAAACAAACAACAAAAAAACCCAAAAGCAATAAACTGCAAAGGATATGCACTCCTGGCAGGCATCATGCTTTTTAGTGCCTATGAGTTTATTATAGGTCTTGTGTCTGCCATTGTACTAAAATAGACTATGGGTAAAACCCAGTAACATGTATTCAGAGGTTATGAGTAATTTCAGAAATAACTTTAAATAATGGAAGAGGAGTTGTTGGTAGTAAACACTAAGGTGAGAGGTGAGCATATGTGGGAACTATCCTTTTATCACTGTCATGTTTGTGTTCTGCTTAGTGAGGCTGATCTGGGGATTAAAAAGAAGTCTTCCTTGTCAAAACAAAGGGCATGGAGATAGCATGGGTGCTTTTCAGTTAAATTGAGGGAATATCACAGCAACTTTATACAGTGTGGAACAGCTGCACTAAGAATAATTCTTGGGTTTTGAAGAAGGTCTGTGCTAGGCTGACTGTGAACTTCACAGCTGCAGCCTGATGCCAAAGTTAACAGCTGAGGAAAACGAAGACTGAGTTATTTCTGTCCTTGGGTAACTAGAACAGATGATGGAATACGGGCACAACAGGTATGTGACTGGCAGGGGTCCTCTCTGCCACTGGTGACAAGTGTTACTCTCATCCCATCCTAGCTCTCATCAACATTGCTGTCTCCTGGGTGGATCTAGCAGTGGTGCAGCTGCTACTGATGGTAGCAGAGCTAGAATGGGTGAGTGCTCTGGAGGAGCCTCAAGAGGCTCTGATTAATCCTATTTGCACTTTCTGCAACTGGAGAGTGGCAGACCAGGTATGGCAGAAAACTGATCTGAAACTGCACGGGGAAAATGCCCAAGCAGCTGCCCCCAGCCAGAATGCTTAGGGACAGAATGCAAGCGTGTCAAGGAGTGAGATAGACTGCCATGTTTTATATGCTTTTGATGTACCTGCTGTGTGTCTAGGAAAGAGGGCATGGCCCCAGTCTCCGGGGTCTTATCCAGCAGCTGGCAGTAGTCCTTTGGCATGGCCATGCAAAAAAGAAGTAGCAGGCAAGCCGTAGACCTACCTGCCTGTTTGCTCAAAGCAGTACTGATATCTCATTGGATTCTTCTCACCTGCACAAGCCCTTGCTTTCTATTTTTGCTGTAGTAAAGACACAATGAAGCAATAGCTACGATAGAAGTACACTCTTGTCGCTTGCAAGTGGTGTAGCCTTGGGCAAGTCAGTTCTGTCTGAGCCTTTTACCCTGTGTTTGCCTCACTTGTTCAGACTGTAAGCTCTTCAGGGTTATGACTGTCACTGTGTATTTGTAGAGCATGTATCAAAGGTGCAGAAAATTACCACTTGATTATCATGATACTTATGCAAAACCAATAAATGTACAAAGGTATCAGTAAGCAACTGCATTATTACAGCTCCTTATCCCTTCATCTCCCGCTTCATCATTTACTGCTTTTAGTCACAACCTTCCCTTTCTCCTTGAACCATTTCCAGCCCAACCTCAACCCTCTCTTTCTGGCCTGTTTAAAGGAATGTTATGTATAAGAAATGAATTATGCCTCTGGTTTCTGCAGTCCTGCCTTGTCCACCTATTGCACTGATTGTTACTGACAGGCCTAGCAATCCTAGCATTGGGTGAGCCAGTGGATATTCGGATTTTTCCCATGAAAACTGTGTATTGAAATCTGCTGCAAATTCACAGGTAAAAAGAAGATTGCAAAATTGTTAGGTAGCTTTAACACAGTTGATATCTTGCTAAACCAGTCCATAGACCATATCCTTGGTTTAATTTGATAGATGAAAATACTTCAAATGGAATTCAGTAGTGATTAATTTATCCCTGGGAGGGCAATGTTAGGAAAGGAGGGAAATCAGCTCGTTAATTGTGTAAGCATTCAGTTACTCTGAATTTGTTCAGCCATTTTAAAACAATTTATTTGGTGTGGGTGTGCTAAAGAATCAGAACAGACATTATTTTCATTACTTCCTTATGTTATGCCATTTTCTTAAATGAATAATTATAGCTGAATGTATAGCAAACTACAGATTATTGGTAGGTTTGAAGCCAGGACCTTCAATGTCAGAATGAAGGAGCTAAGGGGTAAATTCTGTTTGGAAAATTTACATAATTAGCCTTCTTGGACCATGCATGAGGACTGGCATCTTCATGTCACTACAGTGACATATTACGTACTCCACAGTGCTGGATAAGCTCATCAGAGACTTCCGTGAACTCAAGCCGCTTAATACTGGTTGAGGCTTTTGATAATAAATTGTGGCTATCCAACTGGCACAACGGCTGTAATGTAGAGATTAAATGCCCAAGCTTCATCTTCAGTGTCTGAATTTTGGTGATACTCAGGCATAAATCAAAGTAGTATGTGACCCTAATTTGTTATTCATAGTCATTTACACCCTTGCAACTTGATACCTCCCATTCTTAGATAGAATGAAGTGAATGGGTGGTCCCATTTACCTTGGAAACAATTTCATTGCTTTATGGCTCTGTACATTAAAGGGACAGGTAATATTACCTCATGAAATAGAGCATCTGTTGTTAAAGGGTGATTTAGCAAATATTACCATATGATACTGCAGATGAAAATCCAGTGTTATACTTATGGAAGGATCTAATGTTGCCCATTGGTGTGCATGTCAAATGGTCCAAAAAAGTTAACATCAACTAAATAATTGAAACTATCTTTAAAATGATTAAGAAGTTTTACCCATCTATCTTTTGTGCATCTTGGGCCATACTTTGTTACTGTTTTTACAAACTAATGTCATAATACCCTTCCAACAGAGTTACTCATTTACTTTCTTCCCTTGAGGTCTGCAGTTTGTTCCAAGTTTTATTTTAGAGTATACCTGATGCATTAATGGAGTGCAGCATATGACTTCTCAGTAGATGCACAGCTATTGCTAATTCAGTTTGCCTATTACAGCATTTCACACAATATTTGATAAAAACCCTCAGTAAGCACAGAAAATATATTTGTTTTTTCCTGGTATATGAATAGGGTTTAACTGATTGTATTAATTTCCACTAGCATTCAGAGAGATCGGTGCCACGCAAGTCATGTCCACTTGTTTAATTTTATTTAGATTGTTGTCTTAGGGGTCATCACTTCAGTAATAAATGATTGAATTTGCATTACCTTTACTGAGAATGAACTTTTTTTTAAAGTTTGGCACTGAGAGGCTGAAGGAACTGGGTTTCTTCAGTCTGGAGAAGAGGAGCCTTTGGGGTGATGTAACAGCAGCCTTCCAAAATCTAGAGAAAAATCAAGGAGATGGGTCCAGGTTCAGCAATGATGTATGGTAGGAGGACAAGAGACAATGGCATAAATTGAAGTGAAAAAGGTTCAGACTTGATATAAGGAAAAAATGCTCCCCACAAGGTCAGTCAGGCAGTGGAACAGATTGCCAAGAGAGGCTGTGCAATTTGCATCCTTGGGAGCTCTTGAGACCCAACAGGATAAAGCCTTGAGAAACCTGGTCTAAGCTCAGAGCTGACCCTGCTTTGAGCAGGCGGTTGGACTAGAGTCCTCCTGAGGCTGCTTCCATCCTGGATTATCCTACGGTCCTGGAAAAAAGCTTATGAACTAAGATTTAATTTTATTTTTTGTGTGTCTAGTCATAGTCTTTGACATAGTAGGGTGGATTAGTACAGGTTTGTCCAGAGCTCTGCTTGCTGGGCTTTTAACAGTACAAAAAACTCTGTGCAAAGATGGTCTTTAGAGTCACCAATATAGGCAGATTTCTTTGCAGAAAGTAATTTCTTTAACATATCAGTATAGTAGTAAAATTTTCTTCTTCTCTATTATTTTGAAGAACTCCAAGTGCTTAACAGAAGAGGTTGAAGAGTAACGTTGGTGGAAGTCTTTTCGCAAGAATGCGACTTTATTTGGACCCTTTCGAGTTCATTTGTTGGGGATTTTTGGGGGGGGTTTGGGGGTTTGCCCCCTGCCCCAGGAGCCTCGTTGCTTTAATTACCTCATTAGGATCCATGATAAAGTTTGTCAATACTCCCATCAGTGTGCCTACTGCTGAGCCAGGAAAAAGGACTGTATCTCCTTCCTACACTCTCAACACCTTCCCTCTACTATACTTTCTTTCCCCATGTGCGTTGGAGAGCCAAACTAGTACTTTTTTCTTATAATCAGAATACATCCTGGTTTTGCTAGACTCTTTTTTTTCTTACTGTGAATTTTAAGACTAATTCTTTGCACAAGGATCACTGTACCAATAGGCACTGGCCATGGGAGTGGAAGAGGTATGTCAAAACTCCTAGGGAAATTACTAGTGTCAAGGGAAAGTTAAGGGGATATCTCAGGGATTCAAACATTTTTTTCTTAAGGTTGGGATTTTTATAATACTGCTGACTTTTTAAAAAATAACAGCTTCCTGTTGGTTTTGAAATGAATTCACAAGATTTCCTTTTTACTTCTTTTCAATGCAACTGACTGCAAGTGAAGTTCAATGCACTGCTAGAATTCTTGCAACTTTTGAAAAGGTTCTGTCCAGTAGTTTTCACTTCTGTAATATTTGATGCTAAATTTTCTAAACTGTGTAATTGTTCCTTTGATGTGTGGAAAATAAAACACTGGCAAAACTATATGAAGCACTGAAAAAGAGAGACCTTTTTTGAGTTTCTGAAATGTGAACTTTATTACATCTTTAATATATAAACATAAAAAATTGCATATTCTACGCTTACAACAAAATTATTAATTCACAAAGATTTGTACAACTGCATATCGTCATGCAATTCATTAAAAGTCACATAAAATCCACTTAAAATCAACAGTAATAGTATAATTTCTGCTGATGCGTGGAGTTTCTTGCCCTGCAGTAAAAGAAAGGAAATTCTTAATCAAAACAATACGCGGAATAAAACTTCATAGCAAATTTTAATACTTGCAATGTCCTCAACATATTTAGCGGGCTAGTTGTTAAGTAAGTTTCTTACCAGATGCATGATGCAGGCTTTATTTCCCTGATTTTAAAGTCTGAGGAAACAGGTGGAAAGGTTAAGTTTTTGATCCTGGATGAATAAAAATGTAAGGTTTTTTTTTTTAATAGGATCTATAGTTTTAAAACATTCAGAAGTACCATAATCATTAATGAGAACAGATCATCAAATTACCAAGGTCACAGTCAGTGCTAGTGTTAAAGAGTCAAAACTGTAAGTCCTTCTGAATCCTGCCCTATACTGTGGCAGTGCCTGCTTACAAACTTGAAGAAACTCTTTCTGATTGCTAGAATGTACTGCCTGAAGTATAGGGAATGACAGCTATAGAAATGGAATAGTTGTGTACTAGTATAAAAGTGTATTGTAAACTAAGTTTATTCCTTACTCAACATGAAGTAGTAGTTGTAACACAGGGTATTATAGCGTACAGTGGCTACACAGCCCCAATTTTTGCCACAGCTGTACAGCTGCATATATACATGCATTCACACAGAAAAAAACCCAATCATATTGTATTCACATGCTCATATATTTGAGGCATTTATCCATCATGAGTATATAATTTGTTCTTTAAGCAAGTATGGTGGTTAGATATGCTGTCACCTATTTATGCGTGCATGGAAACTTAAATTGCGGACTCTGCCTTAAACTGGTTTAACTTTCTTTAGAACAGAAGTGCAGTTTCGGAGACCAAGGAAACAAAGGTTCCCGTGCCGGGAAGTACTTTGTTTCTGTAACCATAAAGGAAGTCCTTTGGGTTGTTCGACTGTACTTGGTTCAGTTCAGTTTTTCTTCTTTCTATACCCTTCTAGCATAGCTGTGCTTTTTTCTAAATTTGATCCTGTGCTGTGGCCCAGGCTTTGTCCTCAGTATTACACAATGCTTTATATAATACAAAGACAAGTTCTGTAGTCTATACTTTTTTCATATTGACAAGTGTCTGTACCACTAGACTAGCTTCATTTTTTAATATTACTCTTTGCCTTTCAACACCTTATCAGAGATGATTCTTGGCATTTACAGGTTGATTCTCTTCTTGACACCTGGAGATAGAAGTTCAGTAAAGTCAGCATTTCTTTCTGCTTCTCCACTGAGCTGAAAATGCTGCATTTACAATTGTTTCCTTTTGGATCTTATTTTAAGTGGTTTTACTGGAGCCAGAAATGTTTTTATCATGTCAATTGGGCAAAATATTTATTGTGACATACATATAAAATTAGTATTCTGTCCTGCCATTTCTAGGTGAACTGGATTTCTACAGTGAACAAATCATATCCAATTCTAAACTGTTTTAAGATGCTTAAGATCAGCTTCATAAATTCAGAAATGACAGAGACATTCTAGTCAAGAGCATTGATATTCATGTGGGTTGAAGCTGGGCAAAACCCTTGGTTCATGGAGGTGTTATAAGTAAGTCATTTCTCAATTTAGATCTGTTGAGCTGAGCTGGGCTGGGTGATCATTGATACAGATGTTGAACTGTAAGAGGACAAGCCTACATTACTTGTCATAGGCCTATTTATTATCTTCATTACTACTGCCATTTCTTAGTATTTCTAATTTTTCTAATAGAGACTGTATCACTCTTGATTTGTGATGACCTTTTACCGTGCTATAATTTTGGCAAAGGGCCCCTGTTTGCTTTGCGTGCTTAATGCGTGCTTAATGCTGACACCTCTACAAATGCCTCATCTGTGACCATACTTTTTCAAGGCCACTTTTAATGTGCTGAGTGCTATTTTGTTCTCAAATTCCCTGGGCAGAATCCAGTTTGCTCTGGGCACTGTCAACAAATGATGGGGGATTTCAGATGAAGGGCTTGCTCACAGGGTATTTAGAAAGGACACATAGGGTAACTTTAATGCAACTCCAAAATTTTGGAGTGTTATAATGTGTGATTTTTCCCTGTCTTAGAGTAATTACACAGTTGAATATAAGTAGGTGGAATACCTAGCTTTGTCACTAGTTTAAAATACTTCACCTCTTTTGAGCCGACACCATCAAGAAAAGCAGCTTCTTGTGGGTGTTATCTTGGTGTTTATCCACATTCAAGGGAGTAATGTATGACACTGTACAGTGACACTGTAGTTGTGCTCTGCTTTTCTTGGCTTGTTAGTAAGCTTCCATGGGATTACTTACATTTGCTTGGTGTGGTGGATTATACTTACTACCTTCTGCTGCACCTATTGACTGTAAAGCAAGAGAAGTTCCTAACGTGTTCTGGATGTCTATCATGCAAATACATTCCCTCTCTGTATTTTGTTGTTAATTCAAACAAGAACACAAATATCATTGTAGGTGCTGTCTTCAAACAAGTTCCAAGGATTTTCCCTGTGGGTTAGCTCTGTTCCTAGTGCCCTTTACATCGAGAGGAAAGCTCCAACTTCCTTTCTACTTTGTTGAATTGTGTCCAGTTAAATCAAATTAAGGCAGTGTTTGAACACACAGCAAAAGACGTGTCACAAGAATATAACACAGGCTTTGGTAAAAGCCAGGGAGAGATCTCACATTACTTCAAACCAATTATGCCACGCTTAAAACCCACTGGAGCTAGGATAGGCAAGTCTTCTGCAGCCATCACCTGTGTGCAGTTACACAAGAAGCTTGCACAGGGCGTAGCTGTGAGTAGAGTGCACAGCCAAAACTACATCAATTGTTTACACTTCTTCTTCTTCCTTGAGAAGAGCTGTAATGGATCTGATGCATATGTCTCTATAAGGAGGAGAAGCTACAGATTTAGTTCCCATGGAGCTGTGCATGCCCTATTCTGGCACCTGTCCACATCCCAGTGAATTCTCTGAAGCAACTGCCGACCAGTGTGAGGTATGCCGAAGGCACAATCTGTGCCTAAATATCTTGTCTGTAGAAAAGACAGGTATTTCTACCTTCCTTCATTTAGGTGGTGTAACTGTAGAGACAGTATTAATTTTTAAGGCTTTCAGATATCACAGTAAGAAGATTGGTTTGAAGCTTATAAATAGTGAAGGTCTCAGTTCTTTAACTGGAACAAACAGCAAAATAACTGCAAGCGTCACACAGATCAGCCAACCCTCAGAATTCAAAAGAAAGTACAGTATTTGCAATACCTCTAGACAAAGCTTGCTGTCTTTTTGGTTTTGGTTGGGTTTTGGGGTTTTTTTGTTTTATTTAAATACCCTGTCTTGCATCACCTGTTTAAAGAGACCTACTAGATCACTCAATCCACTGTAAACCTTGAAAGCTCAAGTTTGGGTCCTTCTGCAGCATTATGGCCAAATGTCCAGGCAAAACACATGTCTAGGTGTAGATGGTTCTGCCTGCAAGCAAAAAACAGGGACTATGCTCAGCCATTTTAAAAGACCAACATGGCAGAGAAGCACATTTATAGGGAGTACTCCTCTGACTAGTCAGGCAGAGTGTACCTGCAATATTGAGCCCATTCAGATCCCCAGGTTAGATAACTGCTGCCATGCTTTATCAGCTTCATCTGTTGGGCACTTAACAGCTAAACAAACCGCTTGGGAACAGGCAATAACTACACTAACAGCCTAACGCAATACAGAAAGTCATGCTTCTTATGCTTTTGCACCAGTGGCATTTGATACTCAGTGATGAATTAAATAGGCCATGCAGAGTTATCAGGACTAGATGTGATATCAAGCCAGAATATATCTGCCCTTTACAGACCAGTAACCACATGCACAATTGCATAATGTTTTATTGTACTTAGTGTTATTTGAGAGCCAGCTGTGTAAGTTACTGTTTTATTATCTCTAGTGGGAATGTATACAGGACTTATGGTGAAAAAAAGTAACTCCTTTTTCCTTCCAAAGACTTTTTTTCCCCCAGAGTTTTTGTTTTCACTGTGTGATTCATCATTGCTCAACGTCTTATGTAAACCTTTATTCCAGTGCAAAATGGACTTAAATGGGACACGGTCTAAGCACTCTGAGAATAGCTACAAATGACCCCTTATACAGCCCAGTGATTCAGGCCTGACCCTGTGTTTCTTCTGGTTCCACTGTAGTTATGAGGCAGCTTGCAAACAGGAGTATGTCCTTAAACACAGGTTTTTGTCAGCTAGCTCTTTTCTTTAAGTGTGTCAGTTCTCATTTTGGAATCCATCACTGTCTCTGCTGTGGTATGGGGTTTTTTTTCCCTAGGAGTCTACAGTGATTTGTTTGCAAACTGCAGAAACTTTGGTCTCCTGCACTAAATTGTCTGCTTCCAGTTCTAAACCCTCAGTAACTCTTTAGACAATGATTTTATTTGTTTCTGCTGTGTATGCATTCATGTTATTCACATTATCATTTGGTAATTGCATCAAGCCACTTGCCTTGGTCATCAGCTACAGGATCTGTGTGTAGTTTCCACCATCAGGGAATTTCACAAATAAATTGTAAGCTGTATTTTATGTATCTTTAAATCAGATCTGTACTTTACCTGTACGGCTGTCTCAGGATAAAAGTATAGCCAGTATAACTGAATCCCTGAGGAAAATAAGCAGAATAATTTTTATTGTGTTTAGGCTCATCTTTGCTGGTATAACAGTGCAGTTAAAAATGCATCCCATAGCTCTGGTTAACTTTCCTGTAAAATCTTAAAATGCTAATTTAGTACCTGGCATTATAGAATGCATGAGTAAAGAGAAATGTTAGACAAAACGTAATGAACACAAGCTTCCTTGTAGTTAACAGCAAAGCCCTTTTATATTGGTAGGGGAAAGTATGTAATAGCATTTATACCCTATCTTGTTGCCAGTTCGATGTAAAGGATCTCATATCAGTAAGAAATGGGCCTAAACACAATAAAACCATGGTGACTTTCAGAATTTTCATTTATTTTGTTTGAGCAATAACCGTATCACATAGCCATGAGACACTATCTAGTTAAAAAAAGAGGTGAATGAATTTATAGGTCAACTAGATCCAGCTGGTTGCTTTAACATGTTTTTCTTTATGCCATTCAAGCAAACAATGCACTTGTTAAAAACCTAATTAATGCTAGAGCAGACAAACAAACCAACAAAAGAGGCACTTAGTGGCACTGTTCATAGGAGTTAGAGATGGAAGAGCTCCATTAGGTCATCTGCCTGTTCCCCTAATAGTACGAGGCTGTTTTCCTCAATCAGAAGGGAAGAGTCGGTAAACTGAGTAAGAGAGTAAGGTGGGGGAAATGGCACTGGGGAGTGACTGATCAGAAAGAGGGTCATAGGAAGGAAAACAAACAAGAACAGTATGAACAGTGGGCTTAGAAATCAAGATTAAAGCACATTGCATTTTGAGGTCTTTCACAAAGAGTATTTAGAATTTCTTTAGAGTACTTGCCTATTTCTCTAAAGAAAATAGGAAGGAGGATTGTATGGTTGTGCAGGAAACATATTAAGACAGAACTAACTATTGAATAAAGAGGCGTCACACAGAGATGTACAGCTGCTTTATGTCCTGTATTGGATGGGCCTGGTGGTAGGTTTTCAATATTTTTCAACTGGGAAGGATCACACTTCAGGCTCCATGTTGTATGAGTGTAATTCACAGCTCATATTGTACATTTTCTGAAATATCTGGCAAAATAATTTTAGCCTGAAGCTGAATAGATCCCTGGTCAGGTTCTCCTTAGAGTTAGTTACAACAGATTAATCTATTTTCTGTTTCTGGTGAACTCTTTCCTTCCCTTTAGCCTTCTTGATAAACCATTTTGTCAAGCACATGTTATTTTGGATCTCAGAAGTGGTTATCCTTCACCTTGCCTAGCTTTGCTACCTATCAGGTGAACTGATGCAAGTGTTCTTGTACAACAGGTTAGGCATTACTGAACTAATTCAAATATTAATCTAAGCACTCAGTCAAAAAATTGGCTTTATTTCCTAGAAAGGTTTCCCACCTGAGTGCTGACTGCAATGGCTTTACTTTGGCAACATAGTCCTGAATTTATTTAATCTCATGAAACCAACTTGGACTGCTTTTAGAGTTGTGATATAGCTATAAATGTTACTAAATAAGAATCTTGGATGGACTAGCTGAATATTTCCATTTCTTTATGTTCTTTGTTTTAAGATTTTTCTAACCAATAAGTTGTACTCACATAACCTGAATTGTCTTTTATTTAAAAATAATAAAAACAGTGATACTTGCTTTAAAAGAAGCATATTCCGGTTTTATTCAACTACTTAAATGGCTTTAAAGTAAACCAAATAAACTACTCAAGCCAGAAGATAAGTGCCCGCACAGTCTTTTGGACTAATTTAATGATTATCCTTTTAAATTCAACATTATGCAATGCAGCTTTCTTGGGTAAAGAAACTCTTGTGTGTTCTAAGCCCTGATGCTTTCACTCTGATGCAAAATTATTATTAAATAATGTGGAAGCTTTCTTTTTCTGCTATGCTAGTTGCCTTGTGTTTTTCTTTATTGTATACTGCTATTACACTACCTCACTCTTTAAACAACATTAGGGCCAGCTCAAGGTTGAACAAGCGGTCACAGTAAGATGGTAACACCCAGCTGACAAGGCATCAGGGCACATATATGTTAGGTAAGAGTAGTAGTAAAGAAATGTATTGGAAGGGCAGAAATCAACAGAAACAAAAATTCTTGGTGAACTAAGTAAAAAGCTGAGCACTGAAACTGTGTATGCGAAATTGTCCTTTTTCTTTTCCTTTGGGTTTTTGTTTGTTTGGTTTTGTGTTTTGTTTTGTTTTTCACCTGTGCGTACACTGAGGTGTATCATTGGAGATGCTCTGGGATTTGTGCTCTCTGTTCTTTGAATTCATTACTGAAGACTGGTAAGCCAATACATGGAGAATGCTCCAACCTAACAAACAAAGATACCTCAAAGATCTCTGTTTGGCTTGATAAGTGGTTAGAAATACAATTTAGGAATCAGTCTTCTTGCTCCTTCTGTCTTGATTTTGAAAACAGTAGATTTAAAAGAAGTTGTGTGGATATGGCATGCCATGCTATCATGTAAATAACCCAGCCCAATGAACATACTTGGTGACACTTGCATGGTAACACATACATATGTGTATGTTCACATTCACATACATGCAATATAAAGATAGTACTAAAATATTTTTATATCATGCAACTTCTCCCATGATAGCTAGGTAAACATGCCAGGCTGTTAGATTACATAAATGAGCTTCCTGAGCTCTGGAAGTCTTTCACACATGTTGTTAAGTAAATATCTTTTTAGTTGATATTAAAAATAGTATTATATGACTCAGCCCTACAGTAATATTCAGGATTTCTCTCTCACTCTGACAGCGGGTGGATTTTTTTTTTAAAGCCATGAACATCATTACTGTTTTTTCTTTTTTTCTGCAAATTCATCTTTTATGTGGTGTGGCTGCCAAATTGTATTAACATTTCCTAGGGGCAGTTGAAAACAGGTTTGAAGTCATTGAAGTGTTTTAGATGACTGCAGCAATACACAGAATATGTGGCATTTGTGCACGTTGGACTCTATTTTATACCTGGAACAGAAAGGCAACTCTGATTTGTATGGCTTTGAATGCCGAAGCACCTATCGTCACACACCTGATCTGACTTGCCTGTAGGCAGTACCATAGTATAAGTCATGTATTGAATTTACTGATCTGCTAGATTCTTGGAGTCTGATAAGTATTCTAATTTCATTATCTTTCCAGTGTAAATTAGACTATGAAATATTTCTTAGACACTTAGTAGCCAGAAGCAAGCGTGGGAAAAAGCAGTAAGACACTGCTTTAGCTTGCAGAAATGTCTTGGAAAGGACTTTCTTCACTGGAAACTGTTTTTCATATAACTTCTGACTGAGAGGAAACTGCCACTCCATCTTTGCTGGGCCTGATGACTGCTACAGGATAGTCTTGGGTTTAAGTTTCTCTGCATAGCAGGAAATGAGGTTGCCTTAGTAGAAGGAACTATATACAGCCATAGCTGTGTATCTGTGGCTTATTTGCTGCTTTAGATTCTTGTCCTCCATGAATAGCCAACACCTGCCAACAAAGCACTGTCTGCAATTCTTTCATGGGCATGAAAGCAGGTTTTTAGATGTCCCCTGTCACTGGTAGTACTCTAACCAGAGCACTGGTTCTGTTGATGAAGTTCTCAGAGTGGAAACTTCAGAGCTGTGTGTGGGCTGACTTGGATAAGCATGCAGTGATGAAACCAAAAAGATGACTAAGGATTTTGTGAAACTGCATATCTTGAGTTGTTTTGAAAAGCAGCCAATATGATTTCCTAGCTGAAAATGTAAACTCTGTAGAAATTATTTGCAATTTATTTCTTTACTCCTGCCTTCCACTAGGGAAAGTTTTCTGTTCCCCAGTGGTGAGAAGAGTTATCAAACAGGGCAAATTAAATGACCACAGAACTGATTAAAGAATTAGATTTCTTTGAAAGAGTTGGACAAAATGCATGGCATATAAAGGTAACTGTAAATTATTTTTTTTTTTGAGAACTGGTGCCATTTTTTAAAAATTAAATGATATCATACACTGTAGGTTAAAGAACTGCAGTTTGCAGCTTAAGTTTACAGAGATGAAGCTTCTGATAATCTTCAGTTCCTATTTCATAACTAAGGATAAGCCTATAGGATAATGGAGTAGCTAAAACCTAAAACCAGCAGTTTGACAAAGGATCTGGTAGAATCACAGTTTATGCAACAGATAATCCCAAATGAGAACAAAGACATTGGTACTACCGCTGAATCTCAAAAGCCACCAAGTGTGAAGGCACAGAAAAAACTAAGGCAGACTAAGGAAGTCTAGGGAGTTTAGAGAGAAGATGGCTCTTTTTTTGTACCAGAAGGTCCTTTCAGCTAAAGGATGAGTGATCAGACTGCATAAAAGAGGTAGATTCTCTGTTTTGAAGAAGCTGTGAGATGCAGGAGGATACCCTAAAAGATGAGCATAACTAGAGGCATGGCAAAATGGCAATAGTGAAGTTGACTGGGTGCCCTTGCAGGTCAGTACTTTGGCTACAAGGTCTTGTGCCTGTAACAGAATAGCAGTCACAGAAGGTGTACCAAAGACAGCAGGGAAAGACAAGAGGCATTGATTGGAGCATCCTGATGCTAAAAGATGTTGAAAATATGTATGTCCAATGCAGTCTGAGGACCAAATGCAGGAGCTGAATGTTCAGGTTTGGGTGAGTTCTAGCAGAATTGCAGGTGACAACTATTAAGTATAAAATTTCCGAAAGTGCTTTTAAGTGTTACACACACAATGGTCCTTCACATGTTGGGAGGAGACTAACCCCCCTAAGGCTTACCTCTTCTTTATATAAGAGTTAGTCTGGAAGTAAGTACTTATGTGAGGGAGCACTATTATCCAACTGAGTATGTTGTGATTACTTTTGTAAAAGCTAAAGGATTTGCAATGATTATTATAGCATTGAGATATAAAAGTAAAGACAGACTTACTCATCACCAGGTCTTTATTTTAGTAGTGTTTCTCAGTGATACAATGATACATAAACCCTATTTTTTAACAAAATTTAATCTAGTGTAATGCTTTACATTTTTTTCTCATACAAGCTTTACAGTAATGATAAAAATCAATGTGCAATTTCAGTATTTTTGGAGGAAAACTGTGAAATACTCTCCTATTTCCAATTTAGAAAAAGCAGTTACGTATACCATAAAGAATATGTTGTTAGCTCGACACCACAACACAGGAAATACTGTCATGCTTGTGTAATTGCATAGTAACTTTATACAGACTTGAGTGACTTTTGAGAAGACAGTGACCCAGTGGCTTAAATGTATCCTTAGGATAACATCAGCGTTTAAATGGATGCCATTTTAAATCTACCATGCTATTAAACACAAAAGGGAAATTTATGCTTGGCATCTCTCCCTTGGCAATGTTGGCACTAAACCAGGGAGTAATTTTCCCTGTTGCATTTAACAACAAATTTTAGCTTTAAAAGCCATGGAGCCATTAAAATATGACTCCATCAATTAGAAAGTAATTGTGGTATGTCTTTCTAGTGCTGAGGGATTAACTCAATTTAATCTCAGTGCGGTTAACAAAGGCAGTTAGCTACTTGCTTTAAATATGAGTTAAATCTGTAAAACATAATGACTTCATGGAGAACAGGATTGGCACCATGGCATACGCCCAAAAAATGGGCTGTTGACTTCACTGGGTTCAGTGGGAACCTTGAACTGAAGTGCAACACGATGGAGCTCCTTGGGGCGCTTCCTCTAGGTGGTCCACACTTGAAATTCACATACAGGTTTTGTATCTTTTTAATCATCATGAAAGAGAATATTAAACCATATCCAGCTTCAGTCCTCTCTCTGTTGATGCCAACACTGCTAGAGCTGCTTGAGAAATTCTTGCTCCACAGCTGGCAGTTACCATCCTGTTAGCTGGTAACCAGCATGTGCTCCATCCTAATTCACTGCAGTGCAAAGGAACATCAGTGGCTTAATTCATCTGCAGAATACTTAACTATTATAAACTGATGATGTTATGAAGACCATCTGGGATTTTACCACTGAATTTGGAAGTATTTGAAGAACTATAGGGAAAGCAAGGATCTATTATACAGTGGTTGGTTCAGATTGTCCCTCAGTTTGGGTAACATTTTAGCCCCGCTAGGGTCCAACACTGAATGCCGTTGAACACTCTACCCAAAAGATTTGTCTTTCTGGAGTAAAAAATCCTAAGCTTTAAGGAAAATAAAACATATTTTTAATAAGCTTTTAAGGTAAAGCATATTGGTACATTGTAAAGAGATTTGTGATTTCTCTCGGCAGATCCTCCTTTAGTTGATAGAAAGCGGCCTGTAGCCATGATTGCATGTCTCACTGTAGAGGGTTAGAGAAAAAGAGGAACAGAAGGGTTAAAGGTGATGGTGAGAAAAGGCAGGAGGGATGTTTTGGCCTCCCTGGGGCGCTGGTGGGGAGGGGAGAGGAAATGAAATCTGCTGTGGCTGGGAGTTTGCTTTTTTTATAGTTGGTGGCAAGCCTGCTATCTGTTAAAGGCCCACTGAAGATACGAATTCCCCCCCCCCCC
>NW_009628448.1:16487-79546 GCF_000690535.1 Cariama cristata
ACTGCATCCCCAAGATCTGCAAAAAGGGAAAAAATCCTGTTATTTGCCTTGTGTGTGTCGTACTTCACAGCCCATGAGCCATGCGGCCCCAGTCCTGGCCCCACAGCTTGGTGGCGGTTGCAGGACTGTGGTGGCTGGTGTCTCCCTGGCACTAGCATCCACCCTATGAGCAGCCCTCCTGGTAGGGTGAGGGCTGCTCCCTAGTGAAGAGCTTGGGGCAGGGATCTCACAGGCTGATCATGAAGGCTTTCCTGTGCACCTCTTTCCTTCAGGGGATTATACCTTTGACCTGGGGCTTTCACACCTGGGCTGAGACTTCCCACCCAAGATGCAGCAAGGCTGAAAGGTGGCAGGGTGAGAGGCAGCCACCGAGTGGTGAGCAGCCAGTGCAGGCTCCTACTAGGGCTTTTCCTTTGTAGGGTTGAAAGCCCCTTGCCTGTCAGCCCTGGCAACAACATCCCTTAGTGCCTCTGTCTTTCCTTCACTCCTTAGACAGCCCCTCTGACCAGTCTGACTCTTTCTCCATGCCCACCCATCCCTGGCCTCATCCTAGCAGCTAGCCATCCCTTCTGCCACCCCCTCCATCTTGCCAGCTGTGCTTCCCTTAAACTGTCATCCTAGCCATCCCCATCATGGCCTGTTCCCCAGACAGTCTTCCTGCTGGCACCTTCCTCCCTCTCCCAAACATCTGCCCTCACTTCACCTTTCCAGCTTGCTCTTAAAGGCTGCTTGGAAACAAGAAATACTGTCAGGCCTGTATGTGTTTCCTCCATTCTGTGCTGTTGGATGTAACATTTGCTGGCCACTGGCAAGGAAGGTCTAGCTAGTGCAGGAGGGTCCACAAAGAGGCTAGCCTGATGCTGTGGAAACTGGGGATCTTGCTTTTAGGTAGATGGCTTGCACCTGTCTGTGTTATCCTATGTTGCTGAGCAGAAGGATGCCTAGAACTGTCACTTCTTTTCTTTCAGTTCTTTTCTAGCATGGTCAGTGGCAGAACCCTTAAGTTCAACATAGTAGATAATTCAAAATATTCTGATTATATATTTATATAGGTGGGCATTCCTTATCACTGTCTTTATTTAATGAAGATTTAACAAAGACAGTCCTTTCCCTTTTTCTTCCATTCTGCCTAGTCAGCCTTCTCTGAAAAAAGGCGAAAGCAAATCTGATAGGTGGATGCTTTAGTAGAGAAACTAGGATCTGATGGAATTGTGTAAAAACAGTTTATTTATTCAGCTTTGAATGAAAGACTTGTGATGTTGTCCATACCCTTCCACACTTCAGAGTGATAATCTAATCTAAGACGTTGTCTCTCCTATAAAACCCTGAAATATGGTTGTGCAAAATAGTGCAACTGAAGTAAAACTAAGAACCCAGAAGGTGGAAAGTTGTGCTAAGAAACTTCCAAAAAGTTCTTGCTAATATATTTACTGATGATGAAGTCTGAGTGATCATTCAATACGATCTGTACCTAAAAAGAATTAACTGAATGTGTATCAACTTTTCTGCAATGCGCATTGAATTTGATTACCTCGGGTTTTATTTCTTCTAGGGCTGTCAGAACGAGTGCACGGCTGGAGGATGTTCGGGAGAAACAGCAAAGCATATGACTGAATCTTTCAAGGTTTGTTGTCTGTTAAAAGTTGAGTGTCTGAAGCGTTTCAATTGATGGTACCAGACAGCATCCATAACATGGTTGTGATTTTTGTGCAGGCGTTCATAGCTCCTGACACATTGAACATCATAAGTCTGTAGATAATTCTGTAAAATGTTTTCAATGTAGAAATTAATAAATTAAAGTTCTTCTTGTAACGTTCTTATAGTTTCTGGTACTAGCTAAAAGGTTAGGAGTCATTAAGCAAAAATCAAAATGGTATAGGTGATTTTGCTTTTAACTCCTACCTGCTTCAAAAGCAATAGAATAAAAGATTGATTCCCCTCATTAAGTTTTTTTCCAAACAGGGTCTATGTAACACTATATTATTTGTTAAACTTTGGCATTATGAATGGTGTTCAAAAGTAGATTTTTCCATCTGGTCTCAAAGTTACAGAGCTAAGGATCTCAGAAGGACTCCAAAGCACACCACTGCTCTGGCACATTATCAGCACTAAACAAGCAAACAGGGCTATGATAATAAGGAATGCTGAACAGCTACCAGGAACTGACATGAAATTGAATCTCTCTTTTTTTAAATTTTAATCTTATGCTTAGAACTGAGCTCAGTTAAGATAGCACTCTTTTCCTCTGCCTGCTTCCTGAATGCAATGCTAGTAACTAAGAGCTCATATTAAACACCGTATGGACACAGATGTCAACTTTTAGTTTTCTGATGGAAATGTAAAGCCCATCAGCACGTGCTCCTTTGAATTCTACCTTCTGTCCGCATTCCCTTTTTTTCGACTTCTCTTTTACACTACTTTTGCCTTTATTTCTTATGTCACACATCTGTAGTTCTTTCTTCCCCTCTCTTACTTTCCCTGCTTTACAATCTTTTAAAAGGCTCATCTATATTTTGCAGGTGTTTAAAAATAGTACCCAGAAAAAGATGACCTCACTTGTGCTTTTTCAGCAGTTCCCTTCCTGTTATTGCTGACTATTGTCAGCAGTACATGAGGTGAAATTATAATGATACACTGTAACTGTCACGTTCTTCCTGATTTTTTGGGCAGTGTCACTGCTGTGCAGTCTTGTGAATATGCTGTAGTAGTTATTTCCCTTTTAGTTGCCAGACTTTAACCAGATACGGAAAATAAATGCTGCAGAAAATGCATTGAACTCCTTGATATGGTTTATTCTGATGCTGATCTCATTGAAAACAGTGAAGAATTCTTGAGAGTCTATGACTACAGTATTTCATCATGTAGCAATATGCCATTTAATTTCTTTTTCTCCATTCTCAGCCCTTCCTAGTTCTTCTCTTCCTCATTTTTTTGCATTGTGTCTCTGGCAATTCTGCCCAAGAAGGAAGGTTTAGGATGATTTTTTAGCCAGAAGGTCTGATTTGGAAAACTTTGACAAACACAAGCATGCAAGTGATTTTGAAACCCCAACAATTCACAAGTATGGAGTGCAGACTTGTTTTGTGAATTCACCTTTAATAAATAGAAAAGATAGATCTCAGTAGATTCATTCAGTAGAGTGTGTTAGTGTATTTAAAAACAAAAATTGCTTTATGGAGAGGAGACTCTTGTGTAACCGCACTGTACCATTTCCTTCTACTCACTGACATAGTCCAGAAGGAAGATGGACAGAGTGGCAACAAACTCTGATAGTGTTTGGGTTGTAGGTGAACTGGGCATAAACTAAAGCAGACCTAAGGCAGATTTAATTATACCTGCAGTCAAGCAGCTGCCTTACCAAAGCTCCAAATACTGGGTGGCATAAAGTTGGATTTAATCCAGTTTCCTTTCCATCAATACTTGTATGTCAGCCAGAATGGCAAATCATTGTAGTGGAGAGTCTGTGTGAGGGGAAAAATATATTAGCAGGTGGAACAGATGGTCATAAAGGGAATAATACTAGAAAAAACAGCTGGCTCGGACTGAAGTCTAATTTGTAAATCCATTCCTGCCTTATGGTTCTGTTTCTCAAGATTAGCTGCAGTAACCAGAAAGCGGTACATTTTTTTTAGCAAATATTGTACTGGAAGGGTGTGTGTGTATGAAAGTTATGATGGGAATACAGGTACTGATTACAGTGACATGAGTTACAATAATTATTTGCAGTCTCTTTAAATGCATTGTCAAATTAAAAAGAAAAACTTTATCAATGAAGGAAAAAACAACTCCAGACAGTGACAAACAAAATAGCCTGGATGCATTCTAGGGAACTTCACAAACATTTGTGTGGAAGACAGTTACTGTTACAATTTCAGAAACTATAGCTAATAATATGCCAAAGAAATCAAGTTGGCCCATGGGACTGACTGTGCTGAAGAAAGCTGCAGTTTTGTGCCAGTAACCTAAGTAATCCAAGATTGTGGAAATGTAGAAAACAGGATATGGTTTTATTTTCTGCTTACATAAAATGTATTGAACGTTTGAACGCCAAATTAGTCCTCTGAAGACATTTCTTCTTAGAATGCAGTGCTGTGCTTTTTAGGTCAGGTGAGCTTCTTTGAATTTTACTGCAATTTCTGCCTGACTTGGAAAGATGGACTCAACATCGTCTAGTGGAAGGTATCCCTGCCCATGGCAGGGAACTAGATGATCTTTAAGGTCCCTTCAAACCAAACTGTTCTATAATTCTATGACTCAGAGAGTCCCTATACACCAGGAGGGAAGGAATGAATGCTACCTATAGCTTCTAGCAAGCAGTGAGCCCGACCCTGTGTTAGCTGCATACTGTTTTCGATTCTCATGGGCCTCTGTTAAGTCAATAGGTCAGAATTGGCGCTTTGTTCATTTTAGCTGCTACTGAACTACCTTAATTTGTCTCACTTCTGCAGTTAAAAATCTCATCCTGACTGGTCTGTGATTCACAAGGTACTTAATGTATCACATTTAGAGTTGACACATGACCAGTGATCTTGGAACAGATAAGAAACGTCAAAGGAAATAGTGATTATGCTAGAGTTTCCTCTATTGTAGTAAATGTCAAATCTCCAGGATTTATCTACCCAGCTCCTTCCACTAGAGTGAAATCTTCCTCCCTCCTCCAACTGTTGTATGTACATATTTATGTATTTTTTTATTTAAATAACTGGCTGTGGTTTGTGACCATAACCTAAGAAGTTATACTTGTAGTTTTTGCCTATTGTCAGCATTGGATCTCTGGGAGGGGAGTGTGAAACCAGTAATGGAAAGTGCAGTCATCCTCTGTACCACTGAATGTATTTTGGAATGTTGAATCAAGAAATGCACATATCTGGTTTTGATCTTACACATACTGTTTTTCATTCAGTAATACTATGAAATAGCACACAGTTATGTCTAAGGCACTTACTGTTTATGATTAAAAATCTGGTAGTTTCTTTAATGCATTCATTCTACTTATTGTACCGTCACAAGACAGAATGAACGTTGTTTGAATAATGTAGCAGTCTATTTCCATATGTAACTCCAATTTGGTTTCTTTAAATGTGTGTATTAGCTCTGACTTGGAATTCACAATACTTTGTCTTAAGAAACTAAAGGCATCTATGATTACCTTTTTTTTCCCTTATGTTATCAATCCATATCTGGAAAGATTATTTTAGTTTTTATGTAGCCTTTTGTCATGGAATACATTTTCTCTTTGAGAGACTGATACATGGAACACTTCAAGAAGGTATCACCTACTCCTATTATGTTTCTTTGTGTTTTAATTGGAAAGATATGAAAGAGACTGATACATGGAACACTTCAAGAAGGTATCACCTACTCCTATTATGTTTCTTTGTGTTTTAATGTTCTGAAGCTATGTAGAATTAGTTGGGCATCTTAATAGTGCAAAGTTCAGTTCATTTTAATTTTTAATGGCCTGTTCAGTGTACCAAAATGGTGCAGACCTTCTAGGGAACGCTGGCTAGTCTGCTATGCCAAAGCAGAATAAAGTAGCTGTAGTTTATAAGTGGATCTGGATTGATTTGCTAATATGAAGACTTGTGGTAGTGGAATGAAACATGTTTAAGTGAAGCTTCTGTGCCTGAATGGCTCCTTGTATTACTCTAAATAACTCTGAGTGTTCCCGCACACTCTTCTGCAGACAGACCCAACCTTCCCAGGCTCTGAGCCAGTGGGATGTGAGCCCATGGCAGACTGGAAGCTATATGGGCTGCTTAGTGCAGTGCTGTGCTGAAACTAATAATCCCTGTTGAGATCTTGGACTTGCTAGACTGAATATAGTGCAATGCTAATATGTTTACATGGCTTTCAGTTTGATGCTAGCTCACATCTAGCTGTGTGAGATGCTGGATATAGTGAATTTTCTATTTCTTGCATTGCTATAACATTTTAGAGCCCAAGCTGTGAACTAGCTGACATCGCGCTAGGTATTGTACAAATTAGAACATACAGATTATCTCCATGCTATAGGTATAACCTAGAAATAAACAACCAAAGTCTCTGACAGTTTTTTAACAGAATCTAAAGCTGTAGTGTATTTTACCTCTGGATAAAGTATGAAGAAACTGAAAATTTCTTTCCCATGCAGGCATTTGTGATTCAATTTGAGAGATTGCTAATGAAAGTTTCACAGACGTTGGTCTTGTTCTTGGAGGTCACTTCACACAAATGTAGTTGTTCATTGTAACAGGACCTTTAGTCGCATGTTTTAAAATGCATAGGCTTTGCATTAAATTACTGTGAAATTGGTTAACTCTGTGCAAAACACACTGCGCTGATTCCGATTCTCTACCTTGTTTCACATTCTTGACAAATAATGCAATAGAATTAAAGACAAAGAACAGGTCTATATGCTACCCTGGAAACATTAAAATTATAAATAAGATAGTATTACAGGAGTAATCTGTGCAGTTAAGATGTAGGTTAGATGTTATTGCAGTATGCAGCATTTTTTGTTATATAGTTTACATTAGAAAGAGTTGGAAAAAATCCTTTTTTTTTCTGTGGAGAAAGATATGCCCACTTTCAAAACAGTCTTTCAAAGGAAAACCTGGCTAATTATTGCATTTTCTATGTTTACATTAATGAAACTGTGATTCATTACCATGTTTATACTAACGAAACTCAAGTGCATCTATAATTTGTGCCAATTATAGTGGGATATAGGATTCCTTATTCTGGGAATTGGGAGAGGGACAAATCCATTTTGAGATATTAGACAGTTTTAAGCCTTATTTTAGAAAACTATTTTGTATGTGAAAAGATTGATGACAGAGATAAAAAAAAAATAATTCTCCAACCCTGTTTTTTTAAAGAAAATTGTTTCTTCACCAAATTTTCTTCCTATCCCTCCAATGCAAAGATTAAAAACTTATAAAATACAGAATAGTCTAATTTTTTTAAACATCTTTTTAAAATCTGAACTAATTGACTGTATCACTTTGATACAACATTAGAATGATACAGTGCAAGTTCCACTCCTTGAAGAGTGCAGGAAGTACATAGCTCTTTTCTTGTGTTTTCATTTTACATGAGCAGTAGGTAAAGCTTTTACATGCTCAGAGCATATGGATCAAGGGAAAACTGAAATGCTTTTGGAATGAGGACGTATATGCATTATAGTTGCCACATTATGTACAAGGCTAACAAATATAAAGCAGTTTACATGGTTTATACATTTTCACATCTCTTCCTCTCCAGCTTGTTCTCAATTTGTTATTTTCTACTGACATCAATAAATTATTTATCTGACAAAGCGTATGGGCACTCGGTGAGGCTTTTTGTTGTGTTGCAGCTGTTGATTCTTCTGTGGTTTTCGGGTTGGGGGGTTTTTAGGAGAATGCCCTGCATTTCCATTTAAAATTCTCTATTAGACCCCATTTAAAATTTTGATTGATCAGATAGAACATTTCCTTTATGTTTATGTTAAGTCATATGGGGAAAAATTTATTAGACAAATTTATCAATATCTTGATGCTATCATGAGCAGTAGCTCCACAAAATGTGTATATAGGAAAGTTGCTTTTATGCAAACTGTCTTGAAGCAGTAAAAGAAGGACAACCAACTGGATATCTGTATGCGTGTGTGTGTGTACATAATGTTACACAATAAGGATTCTCCACATATTTTGTGTTTTAGAACCATAGGTCATCTAGTCCATCCTCCCACTGAAGGTGAGAGTCTCATCAGCACCAGACCAGGTCAGCTGTGGATTTGTCTGTTGAATGCAGGGCTGCAGTACTGTCTTTAAGGAAATATTTTTTTTTCATGTCTAGTCTGAACCTCCTAAGCTAAAACTGTATCTGTTACCATTTGGTAGGTCATCTCCATATCATTTCCACAGAAGCACCTAGCTGTAGCCACTGTTAGATCAGGATGCCAAGCTAGAGGCCAATTCTGTTGTTGACGTAACAGTATATAGCATTTGCGGACCGGGCATTGCTTTAGAAAAGGTCGTTCTGATTTTATCTTGATTTCAGCTGAATCTATTCAATCTTGATTTTCATCAATGGCACTAAAATGATTTGCTTTTTGTCATGTGTTGAATCAAAAGAGATTGGCGAGTAATGATATTATCAATCACAGTGCCTTTATATCACTTGATTATGCCTCCTAGCAGGGTATGTATATGCTGTAGAATTATTTCAGGTGATTTACAATCAAACTCATTCCCTCATCTTCACCTGCCAAGAGAGAAACCAGCTACAGCACACAGCAGATTGAGTGTTGAGTGATTTCTGTGGTATTCTGCATCTACACAGGCATTGTACAAACTCTTTTGGATATTACTAATAATGACTGGGGAAGACTGACTTATATAGCTGCTGCTTTCATTCTAGTTACTAGGAAAGTATGGGTCTAGGTCACAGTAATGATCAACACACAGTGTGCTTACAGTTGAGCATCCCATTTTGATGAAAGAGAGAAGAAAATAATATGTTAAGAAATAAATAAGAAATATGTGTTAATGAATGTTTCAGTGGTTGTTGATTGCTAGGAGAAAGTGGCTTTCCTGAAGGGGACCGTGCAAGTTGCATGCACAGGTGGAGGGTACACTGACACAGCTTAGTATTGCCGATGGCTCTGCTTGGCATGTCAATGTTTCTAAATCAAGCTTGTTATCACAGAGTAGCAGCAGTAGTGTCACTGCTTCTGGATCGTAGCAGTCAAGAAATGCTACTTACTGAACAACAACAAGTTCTTAGTGCTGTGAAAATAATTCATGGTGATTCTTCCATGATATGCTAAGGGATGATTTCCCAACAGTCTGCAAGTAGGTTTCTCATGTCATCAAGTACCTATCTATAATTTGGCATTTGAGATCTGTGGCAGCTCTCTTCAGTTTTAGCTTGGTGGCAAGTAGCTTTGTGTTTCTCTTCAGGTGGGTAATGTCCTTCAGATAGTTACAGGCTTTTAGCAAATAGGTTTTCTAAGCTGTAGTAGAGAAACTGATTGTCCCATTATCTGAAGCTGTAGGATTGGCAAATAAAGCTAATTGTCTTCAGCAAATAACAGGAACTTTTAGGCAAGATAAAAGGAAGGTACTAGAAAAACAGCCAAGGGACAGTTTGGCTGAGCTAATTTATTGCATAAAGAAAGTGATGTTTTATCTTAGTTTAACTAGGACCTTAAGATACAGTTAGTGTCTGTAACAGCACAGAAATTGTACTAGAATTTTGGAAACTCCGTTTGGCTTGTATCATTTTCTGGATTTATTTTTCCTAAGCTGAAGAATTGCTTTTAAATTGCAGGGCTTTAGCACCATCTAATCATTCCCAAAGGAAACTATCTAACTCCAAAACTTATAAAATCCATGGTATCCGTATGTATTTCCAAGAATTCTTAAATTTTAATGTCATTGTGGTATTAAGTCCCCAG
The DNA here is from genome assembly GCF_000690535.1 of Cariama cristata. Lineage (NCBI taxonomy): Eukaryota > Metazoa > Chordata > Aves > Cariamiformes > Cariamidae > Cariama > Cariama cristata. Next base: position 25,912 of record NW_009628448.1, read on the forward strand.
ATTTGATATTAAATGTTTTATTTGCTGACCGCATATGAATAGGAACTACAATTTAGGAAGAGAATTTAGTCTTTTTTTTCCCATAGGATTCTGTTGGCCTTCCTGTTTGCTTTTGAAATTATCTCTGTATCCTAACTCTCATGAACTAACAGCCTAGAGAGCTTGAAGAGTTTTATCTTAATCCCATATTTACTCACTGTTTCTGAGAAATTACTGAATGGAATGAATTGGCAAAATGTGGCAGTTTCAGTGGCAGATCAAACATTTAAATTAATGGCAATTTGTAAGTTTACCTTCTGTCTATCAGTGTGAGAGGGAGATGAGATAAGAGAAAAAGGCAAGTGTGGTTAACTGAATGTTTGAAATTATTCCTGTAACCTCTGTGTAAGAGACTGTACCATGAAAGCATTTTATATTCCCAAAAGTTTTTGAACTTCTGTATGAAATGACAAATTCTGAATGTCTTCATTGCATGAATCTACTTCCCTCCACGTCTGCAAGCTTATTAAAATTAGAGTAAGAAGATTTAATTGCAACTGCTCAGGACTCGGACTTGTGAGATCATGATTCTATTCTCGGCTATTCCACATAACATGTTTGTGACTGGCCAGGCTATTTAGGCAAAGTATTTCCAACTCGTTTGCCTGAAATTTAGGTTTGCAATTCATTTTTTCCTTCAATATATCTATTTTATTTTTAGAAAAGCTTAGATGTAAATATCTAATTTTTTGTTTAGCTTTCTTCATGTGAAATAGAAATTATTTTTCCCAAGCCAGAAGACGGTAGTGTCTTAAATCTTTGTGGACCAAATTTATAAATTTTGTTTTCATACAGCATTATTTAAACATCTAAAACACTGTGCCACTGTACAAAAATAGGGTATCGGTGAAATGTCACAGATATCTCTATTCCAGTTTTGTGTCACAGGGCAGCGTGGGCCCTCAGCTTGTGTTAGGCTCAAACCTTCTCCCAGGCAAACTCTTTCTAAAAATGGAACATTGTGTTTATGCTGCAATGCAGAAATACAGTGGTTGGGAGGCAAGGAGCAGCACAGCATCAGGAATTGCATTAACGAAGCTGTCAGATCTTTTGAGAAGCAGCAGTATATACTAATAGTGAATAATATGAATAGGGTAATTAGTTAATGTGTTCCATTAGTGAAGAATTGTCTTAGTTTTGTATTTATGGAAATATTTGAGTATGAGTCTATGAAAGGACTTTCTGTATGAGGAATTGTGCTATTACAGAATTGCAGTCTGTGATTCCCTATATGGAATTGCTTCTTTCTAATCAAAAGCCCAGGTATCCCTACATTGCAGACATGAAGTGCAGTTGCATGGCCAAAGAAGGTTTTTATATAGCTAACTTGACCAGCAGTAACAGTGAGCTACAGCAGTGTGTCTTTCGGTCCAGTGCAATGACTGCATTAAAGCCTGCTTGTATTTCCTCCCTATTCACACTTTGTGATCACCCCACTTAGTTAACTGGAATAGCTGTTAGCAAACAGAAATAGTTTATGGGAACAAAATGCAATAATGTGTCCACTTTCTGTTACTATGTTTAATAGTCTTATCAGCATCTTGGTTTATATTTTAAAGAGGTAGTCATATTTGAAATGTTTTATGTAATTCTTTGATAGACGAGATACTAGATGACTGTTTTTCATAGCTCTGAAAATACCATTAGCAGGACTAGAGGAGATAGATCCCATTAAAATCAAATACATGTTTTACTTAAGAATTCCTTAATATCAGGTAGTAGGTTTCCTTAAGATCTGTAGGAACCCCATTCCTTCATCTTTCTTAACATTAAAAATGTATATCTTCCAAAACTACTGTCAGTGGAGAACAGACTAATGAGTAAGGGACAAAAAACCCCTCAAAACCATTACTAGTCCATTTAATTTTCCTGAAGCAGGAGGAATGGATGAGGATGTGAGTTTTGTCTCACTATCCAAATTCATACAAAGCTGGAGGAAGGGGTCTTAACTTAAACGGGCTTTGGATCAAATTGATGGGAGCTGCTGCAGGGCAACATTTCAGCAACACACGGAAAAACTCTTAAAATTTAGATAGTACCATTGAAATCAAAGATACTATGCAGTATCCATGTGCTTCAGTGTTTTGTAGGGCAAGACTGGTTTCTTCGATGCTTTCTCTACAGTCTAGCCGGGCTGTAGCTTTCCAACATCTTTATTTCCCTTCTGATATGTTTTGGAAGCTTCAGGCTTCATTTTCAGCTATGCTGCTGCCCTAGGTGCCCTTTTCATTCTCTAAGGCAAGAAGTTTATCTCAATTCCAATCACTTATCTGTTGTCTTGTCAGAGCAGGTTTACTTCCCTACCTGCTGCTCCAAATCAAACCTTCCTGCATGGAATTGTTGCATGGAGTTGGAGCATCGGTCAGGTCAGGGGAAAGGTTAAAGAAGCCAACGGTATGTTGTGCCCTTCTCCATTTCTCCGCATTGCTTGCAGAGTGTAGCAGAAGCTCATTCTTTGGTTTGAAAAATATTTGATAAATATCTGTTCTGAATAGCTTAGGTTAGGTGCCTTTCAGAGGATGGACTAGACAAAGTTCTTCCAGCCATATTTTCTGCTGTTTCCAGGATTGACTCACAGCTGATTCAGAGTCTTGACTCCTTTTTGCTTTGTCATTTGTTCTGTGGTTTATTACCCAGTGTACAGTCAACCTGATGCAATGATTCCAGGCCCCAGTCCAATTGCATGTGCTAACATATGCTCAGATGAAGTCTCAGGGAAGCTTTATGTTGAAAGATTTCTGGTTATTCTCCCTGGGATTGCACAATATACTTTGTTATATTTTGTTTCTCTTTATTTTTTTTTATAGTAGGAAAATTAGGGCTTTCTTCCTGCTCAAATCTTATTGTATCTTGGTGCACTTTCCATTCTCAAGCCTCAGGCTCTGCTGTAGATTTAAAATAGTAATGATGGTAAAGGGATTATAGGATAGCTTACATTAGCATTACTTTTTATTCTTACAAGCTAGTAATAGATTTCTAGAAATTTACTCTGTCTTATTCTGTTTTGAGTTGATAGAACTCTTATTGTTCTTATTATTTCTACTATAGACTTCATTATTGTGATCAGAGCCTTACAGGGCTTATCCCTATACAGAAAGTGATAGTCTTTGCCCCAGGAAACAAGCAGTCTTTTTCAAAGAAGGTGGGGATGGGAAAATCAACAAAACCACAGACCTTGGTTTACCCAAGGCCTGTAGGACATAAATCTCCTCTTTTTTACTCAAGTAGATGCTGCTGTGGTATCAGTTAGTGATTAGTGATCTTGAATGAATCACTTTGACTAGAAGTCAGGGAGGTTGCGTATTTCATCAGAATAGATTACAGTCAGTCTTGCTGAGTGGATGTTAATGTTTTGAGGATCTCTGCTGAAACTTGCTGTTATAGTTAGGTAACTTGTAAGCTATTCTACAGTTGAGGCTGCCAGTTCTGTTTTTACTCAAGTAAGTGATAGAAACGCTCAGCCCAGCACCGTGTTTAGAAAAGTTTGGGTATGTCAAATGAATTATACCTGCTACAACTGCTCAACCTACTGCTTATGGTCTAGTAGTTTCAGTGCCGGGAAAATAACTGCAGCCAAGGATCATTTGGGAAGGCACTGGCAAAACTCGATGGAAAGAGGGGGACAAAATCTGCCCTTGCCATCTGCACCTACTCGAGACAGATCTCTAGGGTAAGAAAGGTAGCAATGTAGTAATCAGAGTAACAGCTTTGGCCAGAGTCTGCTGTCAGCTCCAAATCCACTTAAGGCTATTGCAAAGGCTGGGTAGAATGATCATTAAACTGACATGTTGGCTGGGGGCACCAGAATGTCTTGCTACAGCTGTGGTTAAAATTGACACTGACCAGCATGTCACTTTAAACTTGACCTAGCTCATGATTGAAAAGATCTGTTTTGATCAAATAATGAACTTTAGTTTCAGGAGGTCACAATGTATCTTCTTTACTTGTGCTGGGTAAAGCTTCACTCTGCAAGGAGTTGCATTGGAATCAGCAGGTACTTTTCAGACAAGGGGCTATTCAAAAAAGTGTGTCTAGTTGAGAGAGTGGCTGTTTGTAGGTGTAGTGTTGCTATACAAGCCCTGAAACTCAACAGTATCCAGCTGGGTTGCCCACCATTCCCTTTTGCCTACCATAGGCAGGGCAATCTGGTTCTTCCTATTTCTTATCAGAGTGCCCTGGGCTGGGACCCAGGCATATATGTCTTGTACATACTGTACTGCTGCGACATGGAGAGCTTGCAGGGCTGGAACTACATCTCTGTCATTTTACTTTAGGCAACAGGGGCTGAATAGCTTCACTCAATAGACTATGCGTAACATCTGTTTCTTTCCTTATCTCCCTTATCCTTTTTGTTCCTGCATTTACTGATTTTTCCTTCCAGTTTAATCGTTTTATTAGGCAGCAGCATCAGAAGGTGCTTGAGAACACGTTGATAAACAAAGCAATCAAAACACAAACCTAGTTGAAAATTGCCCTTGATATTGGCAGTGCAAACAGTGGAGATCTGGATGGGAGTTAATGCCAATCTCTAATGCATCCTTAATCCCTGTGCTGCTTTCAGGGCTGGGAGAATGTTGACAAAGGAAAGAAATGAATTGCTGTTTATAAAGGTCATAGGTGATACCATGGTAGCACTGCTAATGAATGATATTAAAGTAATAGGCATTAATACTTAATCAGTACTCCTGGTATTGGTCACCTGGCCTTGCTCTGCACTCTTTGTGTGGGTTCTTCTAAGTGTTTGGTTTCCCTCCTGCTGGTGCTGCTTGAACAGCACAACAAAATGCTGGGACAGGACTTTGGGGCAAGTTAAGCCAAAAGGATCTCTTGGCCAGGTGACATGTTGGGTAGGGGATATGAAGTGCTGAGGCCTGAGCAACAGGCCTTGAACCAAAGTTGACCTATAGATGAACATCCCAACCAAATGCTGTATAATATGTCTGATCATTAGCAAAATATGTATGATCATTAGCAAAAGATGTAGCTTAGACAAAATATAGTCGTTAGTAAAGATAAATGTCAGGAGAATATGTTCAGCTTTCCTCTCTGGAGGCAGGTTGTCAAGGCCATGAAACCAGGTGTCTGACCTTGTTTGGAAATACATAGTCAAAACCAGACAGATAAAGAAGCTTCCTTAGTTCCTCCTTGAGCCTTGGCCAAGCTTTGAGTGGAATCTAGAAGGAGAGTGAAACCAGATGTTTCTGCACTTGAAGTTTCACGAGATGTTTATTCAACTGTGTAAAAGCTGGACCCTCTTACAGCGACTTTGGAGACCTCACCTATGAGTGGACACACTGCGTAGGACCTCCCAATTGCCAGGACAGGTTCTCCAAATTCTCGCTGTAACCGGGGCTCCCCAGCGATTGCGGATCTGGATGATGGTAAAGTATTAGGGCAATTGGTGATGTATCTTTCCTAATCACTATAGCTAACCTTATGTAGTAATGATCAGGTGCATTACCCTACTTATTTCCTTTGCTGCTTAAAGCTAGAGTGTAATAAGCCTATTTTGACTAAATGTGTTGCCTTATTTCTGTACTGTCTTCATATCCACAGTAAAATAAGCCTACTCCTTTTTTTGGTGTCTGTGTCCTTTCTGTTGACCCCATCCATTGGCAAAACAGGGTCTTATTACTCAGGGGCCTAGAAGAGGTTGAGGGTGCTGGGAATACTTCGTGCTTCAGACCACACCATGGGAGAGAGTACTCCAAGGATGGGTTCTCCAACAGTCCCCCTGCTTCCTCCTCCATGGAAAAGAAAGATTGAGTATATTGCAGCACTTGATGGTGTCTTGACATAAAAAGCATTGGGATTCTGAAAGATTCAGGTGAATTTGCACACTGTTAACTTGTACTACTCACTGCTTGGTGAAAAGAGGGAGAAAAGTACAACAGAATGAGTAAGGGGAAAGACCCTTAAGAAAAGACCTTAAGAAAGTAATGGCCAAAAAAAAAATCTCAAATGCATCTCCTGAGAGCTTAACAGGATTATAAGGTTCAGAAAATTGCCTTTTTGCCTGTTTAAGGATTACTGTCCTGGTCCATGCAGTTTAGCCTATATTTGAGGTCCTACTGTTGTTTGAAGGAAGTGTTATGGATCAAGTATGATTCCTGATATTGTTGAGTTGGATGCTTGCAAAACGCCTGAATGAAAGCTGGTTTCCCTAAATGCTGAAGGAGGTGTGAAACAGCAGGTGGGCTCCTTGTTCAGAGTGTGCAGCTCCAGGAAGCTCTGTGGTCCAGAAACAAACTACTCCTTTTCTGGATAAGCATCATAGCTGCCTACCTCTCTAGGCTTTCTGCCTTCAAGTGCCTCAACCTGAAATCCAGTCCAGTGATTTCTATTTGTGACTGCAGAAAGTCCCCAGTCCTTGAGGCTGAGAACTAAGCAGTGTGGGCTACTACTCTGAGCCATAGGCCCTGCTGTGTGACTGCCCATCACACACGAGTACCCATTTTACTGAATTCGCAGGAGTGAGCACTTGATCCACCTCTTGTCTCTAATGAGCCAGCATAGCAGTGACTCTGGATCTGGGACCCTCTTTGTACTAACCATCAGAGCATAACAGTGTGCTTGTATTTGATCAGCATAGTTTTATTAAATTATCACTCACATGACAGAGACTCTGTCCAAGGCTCTCTTGAACCCAAATCTGAAGAAGTATCTCTGGTGAGAAAACTGGGTCAAAGAAAGCCCAAGTGTTCCCAAGTGAGCATGTTTCTTCACTTGCGGCTGCAGGTTGCTGCTCCTTCTACATGTGCTTGTGGGTCTGCAAGAAGAGCCAGGTTAAAATCCTTCCCCATCCTTAAAGTAATAGCTATTTGTTAATCTCAGTGAGCTTAACAAACTGTTTTATAGTGCTGCCTTTCAACTAGTTGTGCTACCACACCTGAGGAAGTGGCAAACTGAGACATAAAAGCAGAAACCAGCACACTGATGGGAGTTCTAGGGGATGAAACTCCATATGATAATTCTGGTTCCCTTAATGGCCTGAGATGAGACAGAAGCCTTCACTTCAGGGAGAGCTTTTAATACCACTGGCAGTAGGAGTTCTTTGGAAGGTGTGTTTCTGTCCAGAGATAAAGCCAAGGATATAACTCTTCTACATCCTCGCTTAAGCCCCATTGACATCCTACTCCTACATAAGTGTTTTCCTGAGCTGGGTCTTGCATTGTGGATAATTGCAAACACTTCTTCGTGGCTTTTAATTTGATCCACGTTCTTCTGTAAAGTCTTTTTTTCTAAGGCGCATGATAGCAAGTTGTCAGGTAAAATTCATTTTTATTTTCAGGACATCATTAAGTAGTGCTTTTCCCATTGGAGCATTCACTGTCAGCACAATAAAGGGTACTATAAAGAGTTAAGAGCAGTAATTGTTATTTCATCAGATTATGTATTAGTTCAACCAGGCTAATGCACTGTAATATCTAGACAAGCCCTATAATTGGAGATAGTTTGAAACAAGCTTTTAGCTATTCATGTGTTCCAGCTCTAAGTTAATTTCGCATCTAAGCCATTAAGCAAAAAAAAAAAAAACAACCCGAAACTCAAACCAAAACCAACCAATCAATAAAAAATAGGCCATTATTCATTAAAGACATCTTGAAAATCAGATTGTTTACAGACACAGGGGTGCATGTCTTCTTTTTCAAAAGCTTGGGAGTAATTTTTTTCTCATTTTGCAAAATGTATGCTGAGTCTGAGAAGTCAAAGTCAGTGATATCTCTTGCAGAACCGCCTTTTTAGTGCACATGCAAATCGTTTGAACAATAGTCTGAGCTATCTGTGTTCTAGTCTATTCTATATGTACCCAATATAGGGGAGTAAGATTTTGCTTGGGGGTTTGTGATAAGGGTCAATGCTTTCTAAGTCACGTTAGGAAGTAAAATGGAGCTTTGAATACAGTTTGTTGTTGAATTCTTCCTTGCCTCTGACCAGCACGGTTTAAATGCTCAGACGGCATAGAAAGAGAATGAAGAGGGTGGATCAACATTCTGCCCACTTCGTAGCCCTCTCTAGTTGTCCAGTCCCTATCTGTGTATAAAAGGGGAGTGATGTGACAGAAATCCTACTTTCCTTCTTCCCCTGCTATGCTTTAGGATAATTCACACCATATGAACTACTATAAAGAAAATTAACTCTATTCCAGCCAAAACTAGTAGAAAAAAATATGCTGCATTTCTTCAGCTAGTCATGGCTTGTAAGAGAAAGTCTCTACAGTTAATCATGCAGGGGCACATTTAGCCTTCTTTGCTAATGGGATCTTTCTAGGAAAATAGGAATGTGAATGAACAAGCTAGTGTGACCCAAGTAATCTGTGAACAGCTGGTTCTGATCTCTCACATTGGTTTTATGCGTTAAAGGAAAATTAGTGTAACATATCTACTTAGTTGTGAGGGGGGTTAATTTCTGATCATCAGTTCATGTTCTGAGGTACAGCAATTGGGTGTTTCTGGAACTTGTACAGTTGTGTTAATCTGAATGTCCAAGAGATTTTAATCTGCTAATTTTCTGTTCCTACACCTTGTACTGCTTCCTCCACTTAACAGTGCTTCAAAATATGCTAACTGCTTCTGGTGTCAGCAGCACTGTGTATATGTGTGCATACACAGCATGAACACTTTACCAGCTACTTAGGGGTTGGCTGCCTTCAACCATTCTGTCATTAAATGTCCCCACAGATAAAATACTGCATTTGTCCATGTTCAGTGATGCAGAATCATTTTTAAATCAGTCTGATTTAATTATTTTTATACACCTCGTTTTTGTCTTCATGTTCCTTCAGGCTTCAGACTTGATTATCACCCCAGCGACGACTTTCAAGGAAAAACCAGACCCCAGTGGTTTGGTATTTGGAACTGTGTTCACTGATAATATGCTGACAATTGAATGGTCCTTGGCTTCAGGATGGGAGAAACCTTATATTAAGCCACTTGAGAACCTTTCGTTGCATCCAGCGTCCTCGTCTCTACATTATGCTATAGAAGTGAGTACTGAATTGATTTGGAAACTGCTATTTTGTTTCATTAGTTCTTGAAGCCATAGCTTTGTAATATAAAGGACTATTACTGTCTTAAGTTTATTAGTATTGAGTTACATTTTGTTTTGTTAACTGATGTCCTTCCAGGATAATTCCATTGTTCACAACAGGGTTATGTTTATGTTAGTATAACTCAGGAGCAACTCTGGCCTATGGATTCCAGCTCATTTAACTTTCTAGCCTAGTGAAGGTAAGCCCTTTCTTGTGTGGCGACAAATTAATTTGAGAAAGCATTCTAGTTCACTGTTGGTGGATTGGTCCAGTTATTGTCTCTGATGTAACTTAATGAGGCACTGGATAAGACTGTGTGAGATTCCAGGAGTAGCTTTAATTTGGGGACTGAACGTGCACTTTGTGAAAGCTATTTTAAGCTGGTTTAAAGGTTCATAGTTTGGATTGCAGGACAAACTAGACAGATGTTTGTTTGCAACTCTGAACAAGTCTGGAGAACTCTGAACTAGACCCGATGCATTCAGCATATACAAGTCTATTTAAGCAGAGAATATACAGCAAGGAACTTTGGAAAGTGAAATGTTAAGTCGGAAACCAGCGTGGTTAACAGTTTCCGTGCTTAGCTGCTTACTGTCTAAAGCTGTCTTTTGTGTCTCCAGAGCAGCTTTGGCTATACTCACATCTGTGTGAGAACCTCAGTAGGGCACATATGCTGAAATGGGAGCCTGCTTCTCCTCCCGCTTCTGGGTAGCTGGGAGCGTCTCCACTGAAGTTAGTGGAGTTGCTTGTGCTTCTTTTATTATTTATTTTCTTTTTCTTTCTCTCTTTCTTTCTTTCTTTCTTTTTTTTTTTTTTTTTACACCACTGGTGTAAGAGAAGGTTCAGGCTTTTCCCTGCTTGTTGTCCCTGAGCTCCTGCCTTCACCATTTTTTGTTGTCACTGTTTTTTCCCCAGCTAGTCACCAAGCCTCCAAAGGTCCCGTGTAAATTACAACAGGTCTCGGTGGCTAAGGCTGCAGCTCTTGATCTGCCCAAGAAGTAAGAAACCACGCTGGAGTCCCAAATCTATATTTCACTCTTAGTAGCATACTGCTTTAATGCTCGGCCTCTGGCCCCATCTGAAATCATTGCTAATATGAATATGCTCTTATTTTTTTTCCATTTTTTTTATTCTTTTACCCTTATTGCATCACGTTTCCTCTAGCCAAGAGGACAGACAGAGGAGAATCTGGTGCCAATGCTGTGGCTCAATGAATACACAGTGGGTATAATAAAAATGATGAATTTGGCATTCCCTCCCCTTTCTCCTTGCCCTCCATGATACAGTGTCATAGTCTGGATCTGTTGAACTCCAGATCCAGCTCCTGTGATGTACAGATGTCAGATAATATTGTTTGCACACCACTGTAGAAACCAACCATCAAGCAACCACAGCAGTTGCTTTTATTCAAGTTGAACATTTCTGGAACACATCACTGTCTCCCTTTTTAATGAGTGAAAGGTTTTACTGAGCTCTGGAAGGTTAAAAGTATTTCTTTTTGGAGAAAAGATTTAACAGCTTGAGAAGGCTTTGTGTTTCAGTAATGATGTGATTCTTACTTCTCTCAACCCATTGATCCAATCTAGTAGTAACATTCCTTCCTCTTCCCTCTCATTAAAAGTTCTGTGAATGTGTATGGGAGAAGGGTGGGGGGAAACAACTGTTCTGTGATAAGAAAGTAGCATTGCAGAAACGTGGTACTAGTTAGTAACTGGCCCAATAAAAACTGTATCAAAGTATCAACCATATCACCAGCTATGCCATCCTTTATTAAAGACAGAATTTTTTTCTTGTAGCTACAATGTCTATCTTAGGAACAGTTTCTTTTTCAAAACTGCGTACAGAGCATTTAATAAGGTTGGCATTGCCATAGGAATAAGATAAATTTTGAAGACAAAAATTTCTGGGTTCTAATTCTGGTTCTGCTACATAGTTGGCATGTAGCCTAAGGAAAATTGCCGGGATTCCTGCAACCCAGTTACAACCCAATTAAAATTTGTCATGTGGAAGGACCTAGCTCTGTCATGGGACTGCACAAAAGCTTTCTAAACATTGCATTTCACTGATTCTTACGGGAAAATGTTACAGAAATGAATAATAATGAAACCTTGAGTGTTCTACTAAAATTACTTACACACAAATACAGGATTCTTTTTTCCAAATAAAAAACCCTGCATCTGTAGACTTCCCACCACATAAGATGTATTTCCAGCCATTTTTTGTGGAACAGTCAGGAGAAGTCTGAGGAGGCTGACAGCAGTGATGCCGTTAAATTCATAGAACTGATATTGAAATTTAATGTACAAAGAAATGCTTTAGAAAATAAATTTTAAAAATCTGGACTCTTGTCTATAAGCATAAGTGATCCTTTAGTACTTAATCTAAATAATACCTGTATATATGTATATATTAATGTGATCTTATATAATACATGTTTTTCTGTCTATAATTATAACTGGAAATTATCAGTCGGTAACTGAAAATAACTGTGGATATTTTATGGACTTTTTTTTTAATGTGGTTAGGAGATGCTGTAGAGCGTTTTACTGGGATGGCACTGATGGGATAAGGGTTTCTCATAAATTGAAAGTCAAAACCAGTCATCTGGATTCTGCAGCTTGATGGGATAATTATGAATAATTTAAGTTTCTGTAAAGTATACATAAAACATTTTCATGCATTCTAGTGTAAGGCTGATGCATCTGTCTCTTACGCTCGCTAAACCCTCTTCCACTGCGTACGGGTATATGGGGGAAATAAGTGACCAGGATTTTGCTACAACTACAGCAAGAACTGCAACAAAGTTCCCTTAATTACCTTATTCTATGGTTCCTACCAAAATGCATTTTGGACAGAGCCCTAAAAATGTTTTAACATATATAATTAAATTCTATAGATCTTTTCTGTAAGGGAGAATACTTAGGTACAAGTCAGGATGTGAGGGAATAGTTAAGTCAAACACATGCTACAAATTTTAATTGCTGTAACCAAATTATGAAAAAAATGTTCATCATTAAGTCCCCTGACAGGATATCTCTGAAGCACAGGCAGATTATCTTTGTAATACAAGCTTCATAATACTACCTCACAGGAGTGTGTTGCAAGGATTAACTAGTTAGCATTTATGCTTTGAGTACTGTGAGCAGGCAAGTGAACTTCTTTTCTTTCCAAAGAGTGTGTTCTGCTTTTGCATAGATCATCGTGGATAACATGTCTTAACTATTATTTGGTTTCTTTTCCCTCCTTTTTGGCTTGGTAGTTGTTTGAAGGAATGAAGGCTTACCGAGGAGTGGATGGCAAAATCCGCCTGTTCCGGCCAACCCTCAACATGGACAGGATGGCACGATCAGCAAGACGAGCAACTCTGCCAGTATGTAGCCAAGGCATTTTATTCTCCTTAAGTCAGAGTGTATTTTCATTTTCAGAGTGCAAATTTCTGAAACTTTACAGTAGTAGAACATTTATCAAACATTCTAACTCTTTAGTAGTTCAGTTAACTTTGTTAAGAGATCTTATTCAGTGAAGGGAACTGTTTGAAATGCATTTTTCTTTAAATCACAACAGTATTTTGCTTTCATTATTGTCTCCCTACTGCTTCAGATCTACGCAGTTTATTTCTGGGGGATGAGCACTGTTCTGCAGGTATTTGCCTGCAGACAGCTGATGAAGTTGTTCTGGCATTAATGTTCTTCCTTTTCTTCTTTCCACTTCAGTTAAGTCCTTCAGCCTTTGAGTACCTTCATTTTTGGTCATGCTAGCAACTTAACACTGCTTTTAGCAGTTGTATATTGGCCAGTGAATTTCCTCCCATGCTTATTAGCTTTATTACTGTAAGAACTTTGCAACTTTGTAAAACTGGGAGACTTGGTGGGCCCCATGGATTTATAACCCAAAGCACCCTTCTGCAGAAGAGGTGGTGCCATAGCTTGCAGCATGCCAAAGTGAAGGTGTTGGATGCACAGGGAGTTCTCTCCATATGCTTTGGAGGCAAGAAGGGGCAATGGCTCCTTTTTACTGTCTCATGAGAATACTTTGTAGCAGAAGGAGGGCATTCAGGTTACTGTGTGAAAAGGCACAGTGAGAAAGACCGCACAATCTTAAATGCTGTAAGAAATGAACTCAAGGAAGATGTTGTAGTCCTATGAACCTCTATGGACTGTCACTGCTAAATGTCCTGATGAAGTGCTCCCCTCAGCATATGGATCTATAAAGACCACAGAGTATTCAGGCTTTTTGCTTCAAGCTCCATTTGCTTTTTTCTCCCTTTGCTTTTCCTTCCTAGTGTTTTGACCAGAATGAGCTGTTAGAGTGCATCCGGAAGCTTGTGGAAGTGGAAAAGGAGTGGGTCCCATACTCAACCGCTGCCAGCCTGTATATCCGTCCTACCTTAATTGGAACTGAGGTGCGAAACATTTTTTTTCCCATCTTAAGTTTTGTGTATTTAACTAGGAGGCTAAGGCCTCCATCCATAAAGGCAAATATGCAGCAGTCACTAGGCAACAGTATTACAGTTCAGGGGCAAATTGTTTTTATATTTTCACTTTTGAGTTAGTCACCTGTAGTGCTACTTCACAATTTTATGTTGACCACACCACCACCTAGTGGACACATTGATTCAGATCACAGAAAGTAAACTTCGATTGACTACTCTCGAGTGGTAATGGCAAAATTTAGACTAACTTTGGTTTTGTACTAAAAGGATAGTTAGTTGTGGCATGGTAATGTATGCCTTTGAAATACTAATAATCTGGAGAAAATGTGAGGGAACAGAAATTTGCTGTGTAGACTTTGTGATTTCATCTCATACCTCCATCCAGACCTTAGTGAAATTTTGGGATATTCTACCCAGTGAATTAAGATGGCTCTTCTGAGAGACACTTTTAACAGAACTAAGCACAAGTTCTTGTGTCAATTTATTCTTGAACCCAGATAAAATTGACCTTATAAGAGGCTCCTCAGCAGCCAGGTGTTAGTGTGTACTCTGTGAGTTTCATGTGAGTGTGGGTCAAGCCTATAGTATTTATAAAGGGAATTAGAAACAGGGAGTGTATTTTAATTAAAACTTTAAGGTTTTTTTTTAGAAGTGGCAAGAGAGAAAGCTATAATGTAGAGCAGAGGACAAGGAAGCTAAAGAATGTATGGTCCTCAACTAGGGAAGTTACTCTTCTGCAATATCTGCATCTGTAAGTGGTTACCATACATGAGCATTATACATTTCACAGGTGTTCTAGGACTCCATTAATTTAATGCTTGTAAACCAGTTGCAGATTTTCAGATGGAAGGATCTCCACTCAGTGACTGTAAAGTATTAATATTAAAAATTGATTTCCCCGCCCCCCCCCAGTTTTGTTTTTGGAAATTCTTTTCCTGTTGAGCTTTGTTTCAGGTTAGCCAACTTATCTGGCCTTTTCGCGATGTCATATATTGTTTCCAGGTTGCATGTCCTGCTAATCTTTTATGAATCAGCACAATTAGGAAACCCAGTTGGCATGATCTTTTGAATGATCGTGTAAGAAACAGGAAAAATTAATCTTATTAGAAGGTTTTCTGAAGGAGTGAGGTAGACAGAAATGAAAAGAACCTTCTCAGCACCTGAGGAATGCTCATTTGAATTTCCTAGTAGTTCCGTTATTATACTATTATTTTCCCTCCCACCTCCCAATTTAGCTTCACATGCTTTATGCACAATGTTTTACTTAGACCTTTAGTCCTAAAGATTTAAATTCAGTAATGTTTTTTCAATGAAGACCTAATCTTAGAAACCAAGGATGAGCTTGTTCTTTTTACGAGACTGATTTCTCAGAGTGGAGAGAAAATTGTAACCCATTCAGATGCATAGAAGATCCCAAGGATCATGGGCAACCACCTGTACATAGCCCTGCCTGAGCAGGGGGGCTGGACAAAGTGATCTCCAGAGATGTCTTCCAACCTCAATCATTCTGTGATTCTGTGAGTCCTAAGCTTTGCAAAATATCATATAGTTAAGCAGTCTCCTACCACAGGACTCAGACTTTGACCAGTGACAGACTTTACATCTCTACCTTCAAGTACTGATGGTGATGACCTGAAGTGTAAGAAGCCATCTCTCAGAGAGGAGAGGGAAAAAAAGTAGTGATGCATTCCCAGTTATTTCCTATGCTGTTGCATGAACCATTTCCAGCAGGCAAATTGTTTTAGCTTGTCACATAGCCATTCACAGAGCCAGCACTCAACTCTACCAATGCCAGTTGTAAGTGGCATTAGCTAATTCTCATCACTAATGCAGCTGACAGTGGTTCCTCCACCATTGTTATTGCTAGCAGTGGTCCTTGCCAGTCCTCCGCCGCAGAAGGCTTTGCAGGCTTCTGCTGTGATTAATCAATATAATTATATAGTATCTTGTATCTTGTTAAGCTAATTTCTGAATTTTCAAAAGCTTGAAACTATTTGAGAAGATTAGAATAATATATCAATAAATGAATGGTGACAGTATATAAAATTAGGGTTGTTATGTTGCTTGGATAGGGGGAAAGTTATATAAATATTTTCTCTTCATTGCAGCACTTCACATTGTCTTGGTAAAAGCAATCTCGTGCTGCAGTTTCTCTGAAAGCAATGTTTCAAAAGCTAATTGTGCATCATCTCATGTTGGGAGTGAAGTATATCAGTAACTTTTGATTTGTTTATATTATTTTCAGCCTTCTCTTGGAGTGAAGAAGCCAACTAAAGCCCTACTGTATGTCATACTGAGCCCTGTGGGCCCTTACTTTGCAAGCGGAAGCTTTAATCCAATATCCTTATGGGCAGATCCAAAATATGTAAGAGCCTGGAAAGGAGGAACGGGGGACTGCAAACTAGGAGGGTAAGAAAACATAATTCTGCATCTTCTACATAGCTCACAAAGGAGATTTGGGTTTTGGTGAAGTATCTAATCCAGCAGAGGTAGAGGTATTAAATATAGCAGTTAAACAAACAATGTACTACAACAAAGATTTCAAAATTGTACTTTGCAAAAATTATTTATACAATTCAGTTGCATATTTTTGTTTGGCTATTACAGCTGAGTGGATTATTTGCAGAGGCAATTTTGCAGCATCACAAGCTGAGGAACTGGACCAGGAGGGTGTCCATGTAATGCTTTGGATGTTCCCCTCACAGAAGTTGACACTAAAGATATCACCTCTGTGATGCAGCATTCAGTATAGCAGCCTGCAGCCAACTGGGCAGTGAGCAGCATTGGCTGCTGACCTCCTTCCTTGGCAGACTGTCCTGACACGCCATCTGCAGTTAGCTAGGGGAGTATGGGTGTTTAAGGGAAACCATGAGACAATTATCTGCAGTGACTTGACCATAGTCTGGCTATTTTCTGCTGGACTAGGCCAAAGCACTAGTTAGGTAGAAACATTATTGTTAATGTCCAAATACTTGTCTTGTAGAGTGAAGCTGCTTAGGACTTGACTGGAGGAAACAACTTGGATGTGGCTAAACAAATGACTCTGTTATATATCCTTGGTCTTTGGTTTAAGTGAAGCTTATTGACTCTACCTGGGAGTTTCTTTTCTAGGCTGGAAGTTAGTAGTTGTCAAGTGCTGCTCAACTGAGCTAGCAGAATAATCAAAGGGCAAGAAAACAGCTTTCCTTCATTCAGTCTGGTATTCTGAGACCTTTACTCTTTCTTTGTTAATTTTTGCCTAGTTTTAGAAGTATATTAATTGTTTCCTGTGCATCCTTCATACATCAGTTATGAAAAAAGGAATAGTCTGCAGTCACTACTGATTTGATTTGCGCGCAGAGGTGAGAACTTAACGCCAGTGTGGTCAGCACTTTGGAGCTGCTGACTTTGGATCTTGATGGTCACTGAACATCAGAAGCGGAAGGGGTCTTTCCCTCCCTCAAAGCAGCTGCAGAATAATCACATATTACTCAGTCAGGTTCACTCTGTAGGCAGCATTTTAGAAAAACAGTTGCTCCTCAAGGATATGGAATTCATCAAGGCCCATCTGCAGCTCCTGAAGATACTAGTTCTGTGAATGTCTTTTGCTAGAAAAGAAATAACTTGCCTCTGGATAATTTTGTGTTCCAAGAGGTTCATCTGACATCTATGACCCATCTGTTCATCTGACGTATGAGATGAGGTAGATGGTCTTATTTTGCTTTTTTTAAAAGCATGAGCTGGATGGGAATTGTTGCTCTCTCTCCAGGATGCCAACTGCTCAATAAAGATAAATGCTTTCCAAAGGTGTCTAATTGCAATGATTAGAATATTCAGAAAATGGAAGAAGAGGTATTTTAAAGACAATTTGGATGGACATGTTTGAGCTGTTGATGCTGTTCAACCCTTCACAGTTTTTGGGTAGTAGATAGGAATGATCCAGTAAAATACTAGTAGAGTACTTCCAGTGAAAATATTTCAGGGACAAGCAGTGACTGTGCAGAGCACTTGCTCATAAGGCAGATAAGCAGAAAACCTTACATAAAAATGAGAAAATACCCAACCAGATACTCATAACTCTTTGCTCTTTCTTTTTGTTTCTGGAAGGAATTATGGTTCTTCTATTTATGCCCAGCAAGAAGCCTTGGAGTTAGGCTGCCAGCAGGTTTTGTGGCTCTATGGAGAAGACCACCAAATAACTGAAGTTGGAACAATGAATCTATTTCTCTACTGGATAAATGAAGATGGAGGTATAGTAACACAAAACATGAAAACTTCAACAGAATAGACAGTTGGGAACATAATCCACAAAACAATTATTAGAGTGCAGATCATAAACTTTTTAATTGAGGTGATTTAACAAAGGAAATGTCTATTCTCCTCTGAAAACCAATAGATGACCGTTAGTTATACTATTGTGAAAGAGGAGATTCTGGAGCAGCTGTGAGTACTGCCTACTGATAACATACTAAACTGTTGGTCCAGTCCATATGCTCAGAAGGGTAGAGTCTAGCCATACACAAGGTCACACTGCAGGGTTGGTGTCAACTCTAGCAGCATGCTTGATCTTGAAGGAGGTGTTGTGTCAGAAACAATGCAGACATACTAAAGACCACCTTATGGTTGTGTAACCCTTTACACTCTGTGGCTTTGGGCATGAATGGTTCCCATCATCACTTTCTGGCAAGTCAAGTGTTCCTGAAGCATAGCCAAAAGTATTTTGGCATCCAGCTGATGAAGAGCTCAGCTCTTTCTTTGAGGAACAGGAAGTTCTTGCCAGTAGAGGCAGAGAGAGAGAAACTTGTCAGTCAGCATTCCACATCACTAATGCTTAAATGATGCTTTCAAGATGTACCATCATTCTTGAAGCCATTTTTACCTCTTTGTACCCACAGTCATCTCTGAGCAATGTATGTGCCAATTAGAAAACTGTCTAGTTAAGGAGCAGACAACTATTTAGGCATCTCAAAACCACCCATGGTGCATGCAAGTACTCAGTGCTTGAGAAGTGATAGCTGCATCTGAGAACTGGTTCGGAAAACTGCATGACTCTGAGTCCTTAAAGCATTGAGCCAATGTATAGGCAAGTGAATAGAAGGACACCTCCTGACTTCCACGACTGCTGGCCCTCCATGAAAATTGGTTGTTACTGAATTTTTGTATGGCAGCAGGTGCAGGGTTTAGAATCTGATTTTATCATAGTGCCATGGGTATCCTTGAAAATCGACGTCTTCTGACAGTGTCCAGCTGCAGTACAGAGGCAATATTCTGTTGGGGACAGCAGTGTGCTTTGGGTAGTGTAGGGTAATGGGAATCCAGCTACCTGACTCCCATCTCCAGTTTCATTACTTGTTCTCCTGCAAAATCTTTACCACTTTTACAAAAGAGGGATGATATTCCTTCAGTGTTTAATGAGTCTGTGAAGTTTTGTGAATGAAACTATAAATATAAGAAATGTTGTTGTTACAGCAGCAGCAGATTTGTCAGTGTAGCTAGATGGCCAAATTCACACCTTCGGTAACTTTGCTGGAGAGACATGAAAATAGATTTCGGCTCATTCTGACCAGGGAAAGGACACTGAAGGGGGGACATAATTAGAATTCAATGTTCTCATTGTACTTAAACCAGGAATATGCTGAAATTATCCAGCTGCAGCACCGTACTGTTCCAAAGATCTGCCAATCACTGTGTTACCAGCACACTACTGAATAGTACTATTGTGAGGTGGCCGTAGCAAACAACTTGTAATTCATTGCACCCAATCTAACTGTGTACTGTCAAACCTGCCATTTCACATGACATGGTCATTAGCATCATTGGAACACTTGGTTGTCTCCCGGTGTGTTGATTAATGCTTAATTTATGATAACTTTGGTTAAGAATCACTCTTGCTGCCAATGTGTGTCCTCATATACCTGCCTATGGCTTTACATTGTGATTTAAAAAGTGTTTGCCATTATATTCTGTCACTTCACAAAGGATACTTAGACTGTGGTTTTGTTTTGTTACGCAAATTCTGCAGCTGAGAGAGAGATCTAACATAAAAATAGTGAGGTAGAAATTACAGATCATGATCAAAAGGAAAATGCCCTTCTTTGTGTGTTCAGAGGTCACTGCAGAGTAGTCTGAACTGCTCTCCTTGGTTTACAACAAATCAAAGACTCAGCCCAGTAAAGCCTAGACTAAAGGACATCTATGCTTCCAGTGAGAGCAGGCTTTTCTTGCAAGCCTTTGCTATATATATTTTCAGTTACAGCACTGTGACTAAACATGACATGTTGTCTTGGGTGGCAGGAGGATCCCGGAAAAATGTTTCGTTTGTAACATCGAGGAAGGAGTAGGGGAGGAAACTACTCAATTTCTGGTAAAATAACATGACATGCTCTATGCTGCACTTGTATGCTCACTGCTGCTCTGGCTGAGGCTTATAATATGGCCAAATCTGGATCCCTGCTGTTGCATAAATACAGGAGTGTGATGTTTCATTCATCAAATACTGTTTACAGTTTATGTTCACAAAGTGAAAATTTTGGTCATTGTAGAGTGCCTTCTACCTGCCTTTTCAGATCACAACAATCCTAAGAAGCTATTAACATTGAAAGTAATTTCCTTTAAAAATGTCTGTTCTTCTGCCTAGAATATAGGCTTGACTTTATAGAAAACCTTAGAATTTAAACCTATGACCAACCTGAAGATTGGTAACTCTGAAATTCGTTTGCAGCTTCCAAAAATTCAGTTTCTTCAGAATTAGTTGGAACCAGCTGGGCTCTACTTCTAGCTTTAATGTTAAGGCATTGTGAATAGCATTCAGGCATTGCTTAATATATTTGTGCTGTTATTAAAACAGGGATTAAAAGTGCCCACTTCAAAATGGCTTACATAAATTTAAAAATAAATATGTTAAAAGGTTCTCTGGAACAGTCAAGTAAAGTATCAGACAAGTTTGCTTAGCGTTCTGTAGGTGGAGGATTATTTGTGCTGCAGAGTATTTTGCACAAGTAGACTACTAATGAAATAAGGTTCATACCTTCTGCTCTGATAGAAAGCCATCGCAGTATCATGGAGGGGAGCGCAGCAAATCAGTGAGATGACAGACAAAGAAAAACAGGGGAAAATAACTGAGGAAAGTAAGTTGACAGAGACACAAAGACAGAGCGATTGCACAAAGGGAGAGTAGAAGAAAAGCTTGATGGAAATAAAGAGAAAGAGAAAGGTCCAGAACAAACTGGAAGTCAGCTGTTAATAATAGTGAAATCAGGGTTTCCTGGGTTCTCCATGACCCTGAAGTTCACTTGGAATTTGTGATCATTTTGGTAAAATATATTTGGGTGAATTTCTCAGCATTGTTATAGTGTGACTGGTAGTGAAGGCATCCCATGTTTGGAATCTTATCTGCTATATGTTCATAAACACAGGTGTGTAAAAATTCAAGCTGTGTAATATGGAAGACCTCATTTTAAAAATCCCTTGAAACACTCTGATGGAGTTCCATTGTTACAGCATGTCTATACCATGCCTGGTTTAATGGGGCACTGGACTGATAGTGGTGCTACTACTACTACTACTACTACTAGTCAACTGAAGAGAAACCGTGACTTTTTCCTTCAAATGCCTTTCCTTCCCTTTTTGCTACTATACATTTTAAGGCTTCTAGCCTATCAAAATAATTCAGAAACCAATTGGAGTCTGTGAGCTCACAGTCTGTTTTTTTTTGAGATGGACAAACTGATGTCATATGGAGCCTGCTTTGGCAGCAATTGCAATTCACAGAGAGGATGAGCTTTTTGGCATGCCATGTTGTATAGCATTATCATCTCTGCTGGATACCAGGGGAGCAGATGTTTCTTGGGTGGCCCCTGGCTGGTAGGCATCATATGTATACTTGACAAAATTCTACAGAGCAGGCAGTTTGAAACATTTTGAGACTCCCATGTCCTGTCTGCTCAGTTCTGTTTGGTGGCTGGTTTGGCCTGGCACCTTTTCAAACTAGCTCAAATCAATTAATATATGTTGTTGAGCTTAAACAGGTCCTGGCCAAGATCTGTGGCAACATCACCAAACACAGAACATTATCTGATGTGTAGTCACAATCTTTGATATTAAGGTCCACATTATTTGAAGTTTTCTGTTAGAGAAATGGGAGCACTTGTATGTGACTTGGTCACAAATGCAGAACATCAGCTTTTCAGTGTTCAGAATCAGATGAGCCCTGTGGCTCATGGAAAGTTTTTAAGTCCTCTTCTTTTGATAGCTGTGCCAGAATTAGGACCAGACATGCATCATGATTAGGAGTGATGCTAGACAGCCTCCAAAAAAAAAAAAAAGCTATTGTTCCTGACTGTATGAGAGAGAAGAGACCACTGCTGTACTTAGGAGTGTGGGATAGGTTAGGGAATGGCACTACTGGTTAGTCAAACTAGAGGAGAATACATAGCCTGTTCTAGGGCAGCTTTTTTATACATTTTGGCTTGGAAGTTTACATCTGTTTCTTACGTGTGTATGGATCCTCATAAAAGGAACATGGAAGCATAGGTAGGAAAAACTGCTAGTCCAAATGAATAAATCCAGGGGTGGCTGCCTTAAAAAGTAACAAACATTTTCTGAGAGAATGGACAGTGAGTAGCAGATTCCACGAACAATTCCATTTGTTTATCCTCCTTTTCCCCTATACCACCCCAGCTCCCAAAGCCCCATCTTGCAGAGTATGAGAGCGCCCATGCTGTAGTCAGTCTGGAGCTGTGTATGCACTGGCTGGCAGGCAGTGTTTGTGCACAGATTATCTAACTGACTTGAAAGTAGAGTATTAAGCAGCTGAACTCAACCTGCTCTCTCAGTCCAAGGATAAATACTGTGTTTCTTTCTTCTGCCCAGCTGCAAGTTTTCACAGGACCTATAGAAACATTTTTAAGACAACTTCTCCTTTGAGATGTGTTCAAACAGGCCTGGATTCAGTGGTCTTTTGTGGGTAGGGAGAAGGAGGAATAATAGAAACATGAAGATACATATCTTATTCTTTCATGTGACCTAGGTAAAAATGTGCCAAAAACCTTAATGATTTGTAGATTTAATGAGCAGGATAGTATCCTTATAAGATCAAGAAAGATAATGGATTCTCACTGGGAAGAAAAAGTGGTTAGGAAAAAAGTATGAAGAGTACTACTGAAAGACTAGATATCTGCAGTTCTCATTGCAAATTTGAGACTGTCTTAAAAGAGCCTGGCTGTCTGAAAAGAGTAAATGCTCAGTATTCTCTGATAATAGAAACCACTGAGTATGCTATGTGATGATTTAAAATGAAAGTGATAGTTTAAAATGAAAAATATTAACTTGATTTGCTGCAAAGGTCAGATGGAAGAGCAAAGACTACATACAAACTCTGTGTTGTAATTTGAGTGTTTACCAAGTATAGATTACCATTTAGCTACCATTTCATTAGTTATGTTAGATGAACATTTATCTAATATTCTTTTTCAAAAGAAAACAAGAAAAACAAACTAACAAACCAGACTAATTGAACAATTTGAATTGTTGGTGCTTTTGGAATTTTATTAGGACTGCTCTTCTTTTGTAAAGAGAAAATTGGGGGAGAAAAAGGACGTCTAGACTAAGACAAAAGATCATTAGGGAAGTCTCCTCTCAAGATGCATTTGGCAAGGTTTCCACTGCTTTGCTTGTTCAGTAAATGGGCCTCAAAATTTCTGGTAGATGTTTCATATTAATGCTATGAAGTAGGTATACTGAACCTCATATTCCTGAATTAAAGCAGTTCAGAGAAAATTATGATCTTCCCTGGGATTATTAGGCATGGCTTTCCCTTGTGCCTCTCTATTCTGAATTTAAAGTGTGAGCCATTCAAGGGTTCCCAGTAGTTATACAATGAATCCATAATACACTGAGGAATAAAACCTCTACTAGGCTTTAGCCATGTATTCATTAATGTATTAAATATGTTTCTTCCCCACCCACTGAAGTGTACTCAAAAGGCTCCAAACACTCAACAACAGCTTATTGGAATTGAATTTGTGTAACTTATGTTCTTATAGAACTCTGATAAATGTTGCATCTTACTGGCTAGGGAATATGTCTGATATGACTCAACTTCTTTTTAATTTTCATGTGTGGTGTAATGTCATTAAACATTATTTTTATTTCTTTGTTTATTTTTAAACCAGTGTTCCTATTTCTTTTGTGTTTGACAGAAAATGAACTGGCAACCCCACCTTTAGATGGCATCATCCTTCCAGGAGTGACAAGGCAAAGCATTCTGGATCTGGCACGCAACTGGGTGAGTGTTTTGACCTTGGCAGTAATGGTTTCAACTACCATGTTATAACATCAACAAAAGTAAGCATTCCTGGTGTTCAGTGTCCTGAAGTTCAACTGATCTGGTCAAATCACAGAATCACAGAATAGTTTGGGTTGGAAGGGACCTTTAAAGGTCATCTAGTCCAACCCCGCTGCAATGCGCAGGGACATCTTCAAGTAGATCAGGTTGCTCAGAGCCCCATCCAACGTGACCTTGAATGTTTCCAGGGATGTGGCATCTACCACCTACCTGGGCAACCTGTTCCAGTGTTTCATCACCCTTATCATAAAAAAAAGTTTTCCTTATATCTAGTCTAAATCTACCCTCTTTTAGTTTAAAACCATTACCCCTTGTCCTATCACTACAGGCCCTACTAAAAAGTTTGTCCCCATCTTTCTTATAAGCCCCCTTTAAGTACTGAAATCCCTTAACCTAAATGGGAACTAAGGGCATGCTAATTCATAGATTCCCAGCAACATCATCAGAATACCCACACCTATCATACAGAACAGTACTAAGCTTGTTAAAGTATCTCTGTGTAGTATTTAACATGAAAATTCTCATTAAATCCATGGGTACCAGAAACTTTAAAGCAAGGAAACAAACAATTACTGTGCATGACCACAACTATACTTCAGTTATCAGCACACTATTTCTCCACTTAGTTCTCATGCTTCCACCGTTACTTCTAATAACTAGCATGCAGGCATATGTGATCCTTTCCCCCCGGTATTAACTCAGCTTCCAACGACCTGTAGCTGAAAGTCTTCCTGAAATACAGTTCACAGTTACATCACTTAAATCTAACTTGCAGTGAAGAGAGCTAGGCATGTACTTCGTGGCACATGTGTGCCACTTGTTGACCTGCACTGAATTCTTAGGCATTTTTATTGGTATTGGTACTTCCTTAGTGCAGATATGTATGTACACTTCTCAGTCCCATCTCCTTTACAAGACAGACAGATACTCCCTGTTGATAGGGCTTGTTTGTGAGATATCACAATCTCACCTCAGTCCTCTTGAATAATTAGGTGCCTTCTGCTCTCACAAAGGCTGTTCTCTTCTTCCTGACCTCCATTCCCTAACCTATCCGAAACTCTGCTTACATGATGTCCCTCCCTAGCTCTCCAAATACTATCCTGTCCAGAGCTAATCATGTTTTCTGCTATCGTAAGCATCTCTTTCATGTTAAAAAGCTTGCATATAAAACAAGGGCTAAGCTTTAAGTTGGTCTGATAGGACAATAAAATCCACATAAATCCATGAAATGAAAATGTCCAAGTTTGGGGTTTTTTGTTCTTTAAACATCTCCCCCTCAACCAGTTGGTATGCATTCAATCAGTTGCTATGAATTCTTCAACTCTTGTAGAAGGTAAAACACTTCCTATGTTGACTATCAAATGCGAGTTGTTTTACTCATACCTTCAATTCAGTTAGTTTTTGTATGTGACAGCTGTGTGCAGGCTACAGTGTGAAATTTCACCAGGGATTAAAGAAGTATATCACATCCAGTTGGCATTGCAGGTGGAATTAACAGAATGTATTTTGCTTAGGAATTGTCTGAGTGGGATGCAAAACTCTCTTGACCTAATTGAGTAATTTTTATACAAACTCTAGCATGCTAGAGACTGTGAGTAGTCAGATCCTGTATCACATAACCCATGACAAATTCTGCTATGTTATTTGCTAACACAATATTGACATTCTTACTAAATCAGAGGGAAGTGTAACTTAATCATCAGCATTGTATCTAGCAAACCACTGGCTTCCTTGAAGGTCATTCTTTTGATTAGAGTCTATCTTGTGTGATACTGGGAGGTTTGAAAAGATCACAAGATCACAGCCAAAACTTGACTGATTGCCACTAGGCTAATAGTTCTACTAGAGATGTTTCAACATTGAAAACAAAAATACAAACCATTTTAAAACTTTTTACAATTTTTGTGGTTGATTCTTCCTGTGCAGGGAGAATTTCAAGTGTCTGAGCGATACATCACCATGAGTGACCTGACAGCTGCCTTGGAAGAGAACAGAGTAAAGGAGATGTTTGGTGCTGGAACAGCTTGTGTTGTATGTCCTATCTCTAAAATTTTGTATAAGGGCAAGGTAAGAAAAAATGTCTCTTTCATCGCCCCGCCCTGCCCCGCCTCCCTTTCCTTCTTTCTTCAGAGTTTTATCATAACTAATTGCAGCTGAAGTAAAAAACAAGTAAGATGGAAAAGGAGTGCTGCCAGAGGCACCTGGAAAGATGAACAGTGTCAGTATGTTGTTTCCCAAGTGAGTTACTGCTGCATTGTCAGAAGAGAAATTTCTCTCTCATCTTCTAGGGGTTTTAATAGTTAAAATCATAAAATCTCAATTCCTGGGAAAAGGAAAAAAAATGGTTCCCAGCTCCCAGCCTTTTTGAAAATATAGAAAAATATGTTCTCCCACATTTCTTTTATTGAACATTTTTTCCAAAATGAAGGCACCTAGGAAAGGTGAGGAGAGGAAAGACTTTTGCAGAGAACCAAATTTCTGAGCCATTGCTTGCTTTCCTTCTCAAGTTCATCTCTTCTTCACCCCTCATTACAGGGAACCCAGCTCTGATGGAAGAGCTGTTTAAGGAGGGTGAACAGCTGCTTCCACCTACTATACACTATATGGGAGATTTCTCCTGCACAGGTGGAATTCCACAGGCTGTTAAGCTGACTTGATGCTGTTTAGCCAGCACAACATTAGTTCAGAAGGCTGGGTTATTGCAGCTGCATATATAGATGTGCTTTGTTCCATGAAATATGACAAGTACAGTAAATGTCTGTTAGGTGATGCTTCTTGAATTAATAAGATGGAATAAATCTATTGATATTATCAGATGCTGAGATAATATGAGAGACATCAAGATGCTGAGTTGTGATAAGTACTATAAATGTACTTGTTGTCTTTCTACATTAGATACTTTGAAATAAAATACTGTATATAGTGTTATTACTCTTACCTGCACAATATATCCCTTGTTTTGGACAGATCTTTTGGAAGACTTAGATTAGCCTTTGTTTAAAAACAGCATAACAGTTCAACTAATCTAACTTTTCACTGGCTCAGCATGCCCTCCTATAAAAAACATTAAAAGAATCCTTGCCTACTTGTAAGGAGGGCTAGAAAGCTTTATAAATATTTATTAAAATTATTGGTGACCCTAAGGTATTCATATGTATATAAAGCTATTATTACATGTTACTCTCTCTCTCCCCCTCCTCCCCTTCTTTATTCAATGTCAGCATTTGCACATTCCAACTATGGAGAATGGACCTCAGTTAACAACCCGTTTCCTGAATAAGCTGAGTGATATCCAGGTGAGGTGCTTCCTCTTCTTTAACCAGATAAAATAATAAAAGTGAACATTTGAAAACATCAGAAAATAATCTTTTTAATAGTGGTGCTATAGGCACTATTATATAATAATATAGGTTTTTTTCTTTGGTGTGGTTATTCTATCAATTTTTTTTTCCCCCTTGAGAAAGTATGATATGGATGGAGAGTGATACATTTTTTTCTCTGTTCATCTTGGAAGCTGGATGAAAGTTGTAAGATATTACTGTTACCACTGAGATCAAGTGCTGTTGTTACAGCTTCCTTTTTAATGGAAAAAATAGCATTAAGAAGCATCTTAATAACCACAATCACAAATGAATATAGGCTAATTAGTAAAGAGATGGGTGAAGTAGTAAGCACTCACTGGGCGTAACCAACTGATCACCATTTCTGTTTCTCAGCATCTTTCCAATCACACAGTCACTTCTTGTTTTTAAAACAGTTCCTTCCTCTGTGATTTGCTAAATATCAAAGTCTGTTTAGAATCTGTGCTTGACCCCCATGTCTGGGCATAGGAGTCAATACCATTTCAGGTAAAGTCAATGAGCAGCACGTGATGGCCCTTCTTATTTTAGTTGCCTATTTTCTTTTCCTTCTTTAGTGTAGTTTATAGCGTGGGGGATTTAGGGATAGGAGTAGGTCTTGGCAAGTTGCAAGCCCTTTTAAGATCTGGTAGCAGCTGCTTGGCAGTATTGTCATGATTTCTTCAAATCAAGTCTTATGGTTACTCTTCTACATGCTTAGCTTTTGGCTCAAGGTGTTCTTAGATTTGCTACTAAATTTTTTGTCTTCCTGCCAGTAAGCTCTGAACTAAGAATCTTCTTGAAAGATTGTGGGATGTACTGCACCACATAGCAACTGTATGAATCCCATAAAATAATCAGAACTTTTTAAGAAAGAGCCTGTAAAATTGATTTTTCTTTCTGTTTTCCAGGCTCTTTACTAGTGTGTGGAAATAATCTGTCCAAGGGTTCTTCTGATGAGACCCCAAACAAAAACTACTCATGAATTGCAGTCTGCTGTCATATCTTGACCCACTTAAAATCCCATGATAAGCAGGTTCATTTATGTGATGCTGTTTATTCAGTGTTTTGTGCTATATTGCAGTTCAAGTCAGGCCATTTCATATCATTTCAGTGGTTCTGCTGTGCTCTTTTTTTCTCTACATATTTTTACTTTTCACAGCTGCTCGTGTCCAGCGTAACTACTTTTTTTTTTCCTTTTTCTTCTTTTTTTTTTTCCCCTTAAGACATGTAGCTCAAATGACCCAGCAAGACCATTTGATTGTTGTTCACTAGGAGGATGGCATGATATCAGCATCTCTTGTTGTTTAGAATAGCACTGGACATTTCTGGCTGGAACTCAGGGAGGAAAGAATTCCTGATATTCTGTTACCTTTGTGTTGGTGGCTGACTCAACTTTCATGGGGTCAAAAAGAGACACTTTCCCATCATGTTTCTGTTGTTTCAGCTGTGCCAACTGTAGTGGCTTGGGATCTGGTTCTTTCTCTTCAAACAGTAGGACTGATAGCTAGGAAGAAGCATAGGCACCTTTGGTTCTAGATTTTATTATTTGTGGAGGGGAAGGAGAAGCTTAGTATTCCAAGTTCCCAGCTCAGTTACATGTAACAACATTTTTATCATCTTAATATATGAGACTACACAGTAGCCTTTCTCCAGAATCCTACTACATACCGCAGTTTTATTTCATCTTTCTCATCCCAAGTGCCTGATACACCTATCTAAAATAACAGTTGGTGTCCACCACTTTGTTGTTGTTGTTTTCATATGTCCAGATTTATTATACACTTTTCATTGTGATACATACTGATCACTGTTTCCATAGCTCTCTGCTCTGTATTAAAGCCATCTTGTTAGTATGTCAAGTATCTCTCTTTAATGTTTAAAAGCACCGATGTAACTCCTGTGTTACCTTCTGATGTCTAGGCGATGCTTTTGCAATATATGTTATGGCTCTCAACCAGTTGTGATCAGTTTGACTCTTCACTGATCACTTCTAATTGCAGCCATGGAACAGCTGAGCATCAGAAGGAGCTGAGGCCAGTTCTAGCACCTTGTTGAGTGTTATGTGTGGGAATAGGTACGGCCTTAGCAGTTTGTGTCATGAGACAAGCATCTTCTCTAGAAGAATGGCTTACAAAATCCAGAATTCTGTTTCAGAAGACAATGCTGGGTTATGTCTGTCTCCTTTGGTCAACAGATAGTGAGTGCATTATTAAGACAAATTTATCCAGCCTGCTCCCTGAGGCTTCCTTCCATGCCCTCACTGATCACCCTGCTTTTCCACCCCCAACCAAGGCTCAGGACAAGCTGGAAGAGGGTGAATTGCTTCTAACCATTGTCTTTCTTGGACCTTTTCACTTTACAACTATGCATATGGACCTTTTCGCTTTTCAACAATGTACATACCATGAGTTCATTAGTTACATGCCAAGAGTAAGTCCATCACTTCTGGAAAGCGCTGGACTATTATGTACATGTTTACTTTTGGGCTTTCTTCCATCTTCAAAAAAGCCAAGAGAGTTAGAACACTTCATCGTTAGAAACTTTAGTTTAAAGAGAATTATGGCTGCTTCTCCTTTCAGGGTCAATCAGCGAGTTGTTGCTGGATGTATTTCTGCACTTTTCTATCTGTGGAGAGATGAGCTTATATCCAAATAGACCCCAGGCTGTCATAGGGAAAACAATGCTGCAATGCCCAAAATGGAATACATAATACTTTTAAAATGTCAGGGGAGTTTTCAGGATCTTTCACAAAGATCTTCTATATATTCTACCAAGACGGGGGGGGGGGGGGGGGAAAACACACCACTTTGCAGTATCATTGGACTATTGTCATATCATTTGGAGAGTCTGAGGCTGTTATTCCTAAGAATGTTCACCTTCTGAAGAATAAAATACAATGGAAATTACAGCCAAACACAGCTTTGGTCTCTGTGCTGTGCTGTTGTCTGAACTCGAGCAATGTATCCATTTCATATTGGACAACAGACTTTTGTAAAAAAGTAAAAATTTCTAGTACCAGCATTGTCTTCTTGCACAAAGAGGTGCAGGGTTCCATATCCAATATTATTATACTGATTCCCTTGTGTACAACACATGCTTTTTTAACATTTTCAGATTATCTTCATTATTGTGTTTCCAAGTCTATTTTCGTGCTGTTCATTGTTCTTTCGCAAGTCTTCTATGTTCAACAGGATTTCTTTGGATTTGAACAGCTGTTCAGCGGAACTAGAGCTAGAGTGACAAATTAGAAACTCATGGGCAGAACTGATTCCATTTCTCATGCCAATTGAGAGGGACAGTAGCAGCACTGAGATATACATTTCCCTTTCTATCACTGAGTGGAAATCATGATTACTAAAGGCTGATAAAGATTTTAGATTAAATAATCTACATTTTATGCAGTAAAAGTGTGCTTATGAATGACTTAGTCATAGTACACTGTCTTCTGTAACTGCCTGAGTTATAAGATTTAAAGATGAAATTCTTTTCTCTGGGAATACACTCACTGAAATACCACTCAGATGTTTTTGTGGTTTTGCATTCCATGCTTTGAGAATAAACAATGTTTTGCTATACCCTTTAAAGTGTAGATCAGGATGCAACTTGAAAAGGGATAGGTAGAAGGTAACATATATTGTTTATACTACATGATATAAAATACATTTAAACACTGCAGTCAAGACAGCAGTGAATAGACATTTAGTCAAAACCCTTATCTTTCTCAAAGTTGCACACTCTAAATGGGCAGGCCAGTGGAAAACAACCAGGGAAGAAGAATGTTTGTGTTAATTTTTACAAAGCAGGATCTGGGCAGTGGGGAAAGAGGGATAGGAATGACTACTCTGAGGTCACAAAGTCTTTGACAGAATCAGAAAAGGAAACTAAATCTGCTTTTATTTCCGGAATAAAAACATCTTGATTGTGGTATAACATCTTCATTCCGCTTTTAATTCTGGAAGCAGGTTCAAACCACAGTCAAATGTCAACTCAGACCAGCCCTTGCAATTTCTGTAGCCAGCATCAGAGCATTAGATGAGAGTACTACCTAAAGCCCACAAAATTTATAAATAATCCCCTGGGCTTTGCCTGCTTTCTGGTTGGGGAGAGGTGAAGGTGCCACCTTTCCTCTGAGAACCAGTGATATGAAGGTCAAAGACATGTCTTTTTTTCTCCCTTTGCCCCCATTCTCAACAAAATTGCCTCACATGAGGCTAATCCAGTGCTTTGTGGTTA
Organism: Cariama cristata; assembly: GCF_000690535.1. Lineage (NCBI taxonomy): Eukaryota > Metazoa > Chordata > Aves > Cariamiformes > Cariamidae > Cariama > Cariama cristata. Next base: position 57,312 of record NW_009628448.1, read on the forward strand.
AATTAATGATATATCTGCTTTTCCTTGGTTAGAGCTCCCAAGGCAACCATGCTGACACCTGGGAATGTAAGCTGGAAATCCTTTGAACAAGTAATTCATCCAAGGTCCTGTGTAGCACCATACCAGTGTTCAGTCATCCATATCACAGACTGCAGAACAGGAGTAGCAGAACTAGTAATGGAAAGAAAAAGTAGATGTGATATATGCGGAGGTAATTTAGAGGCTTTACCTGCTGGAGTAAAGAGTAAGACACAAGCACACTGAACATCATTCCTTTGTGGATCTAGAAGTGTGTTTTTCTGGCTCATCCTGTTTTGTCTTTTCACTGCTTTAATGTCCCTTTACCTCCTTCCCTGCTGATGTAGAACCTGGGTTGGAAGAATTTCCTTTTATCTTCTCTGGAGAAATTATCATAAAGTGATCTTTTCAGCCTACATAAAGCTTCTAAAAACAGTCTTTATTCCTTGATGAAAAGTGTTTTCAAGCTGCCTGAACATTGTACTATGCCAGAAAGGGCTCCCAACGTACATCTGATGCTAGCCTGTCCACCTCTGCTTTACTTACATACTTGAGCCATATGTGCGTTTTTGGGGCCTCTGGAGCATTGTTTACAGGACTGGTGACAAAGAACTTTAGAACATGGAGCCAGTTTAACAATCAAAAGTGCTGCCTTGGGACTGTATCCTCCTCTGGAAGGGATACAGCTCCATGTGGTAGGTTGCATTCGTTTCTGCCCGATGATCCTGTTGGTTTGTGTATGGAAAGATGACTTGTTTTATTTGGGTTACATTTCTCTCTAATTGCACTCTGTGGTATTTGTGGTGGGTTTTATTTCACATTCAATCAGAATGCTGTAATAAAAAGCCACCTTGAAAATAAAAAGAAATAAACTCAAATGTGTTTGTTTATTGGAGCTTGAGCAGGGGCATACTTATGAATGAATTAGTGAACTGACCTCAGGGAATAACTCTATTAAATTGATGGAAAGCTCTAGTGAAGCAAGACTATTCTGTATCATCTCTAGTGAGTATCAGTATCGCCCCTTCCTAGTCTACCTATTGGAAGATGGAAAAAGCTTCAAGCTGCCTTTAGGCTTTGCTGAAATCAAAGACAGAAGTAAAGGCATAAGAAATAATGTAAACTACTATCAGGGTGGTTGATATGAATCTTTCTGAGGATAGACCTAAGAAGTTATCATAATTGTACACTGTTGAATTTAACTTTTATTCTTAAACTCCATTTTTGCTTCATTTCAGTATGGAAGAGAAGACAGCGATTGGGCAGTGCTGGTGTCATAAAGACGGAAGAGTTCAGACCCTCCAGACAGAGCGGACATGAATAATGACAACTTATGTAGCTGCTTGTGTGTAACATAGCTTCTGTATCAGTTTGCTCCCCAGGATGATTGTCTCCACAATCCAGCAAACGTGAACACAATCATTGTGATTTCTACTGTAATCCTGTTGGTAGAAGCCTGTCTTCTTGGTAGAGGTGCTAAATGTTAGCAGTAGAACTTTCCTAATGGTTTTCTTGGTGCCTCCTTGTGTCTTATGTACAGTCTGAAAACTTGTAAAATGCTCTTCAACTGCTCTTCAGTTTGATTTGTTGTAACTGCCTTCACCAGCAGAGCACGTTGTCATGTAACACAAAGATGTTGCCTGTTAGCTGGCCACAGGGTTCTATCAACGTTATTCTGCCTTTTGCTCTGTGTTCGGGAAACAATTAAGTTTAGCCGTATGGTCTTTCTTTTCGTACTCTGCTTGTATGGGAGATTCCTGACTTTGTATAGCCCTCTAGGTCCCCTCATGCATACTCTGTCAAATAACAGCTCTGTCCTTTAGGCCAAAATTCCCTGAGTCAATCTAGCCAGCACTATGCTCCCTGTTGGCCTTTTGCCTTTCCCTCCATGGGGATATGCAGTGGCTGCTTGGGCAGTGCATACCTCTCTAATAGTTGAATACATCCTTCCATACATAATTTACAGGGCTGAGTCAGGCCCTGCTGAGACAAGAATTACCCTTTGTCTGGCCTAGCACAGAGCTGGGTGCTGCGGACAGTGTTGCCTTCCAGGTAAATGTCTAGAAAATAAGATTTGACAGCTGTGGCTGTGAAAGTCGAGCCACTCTTCACAGCAACCAAACCGTTGGATTGAGGAATTTCTTTCATCATCCAGTCACATAATTTAAATCAGCAAAATGTTTTTCTTGTCCCCTTCACTGCTCACTGTGAAATGTATCCAACCTCCACTGAGGCACGTATACTTTAATAGGGCCTTCCTATTAAGGCACAAGCTATGTTGTCAATGGAAAATATCTAGCACAAGAAGGAAAGAGATTCCATCCGAACCCTGGTTCCATTCTAATTAAGCACATACTTCTTCATATAGTGGTACCTTCTTACATGCAGTCTTGGTACTATTTTGAAGCAATATAGAGCACGTAGCCCATAGTTAGGGAAATAACTTCCGCAAATGTTCACTAACAATCATACTGTAATATTTATTAGCTTTCTGTTTTCGCACACAGCTTTGTCGAACAGCTTTAAGATATCTCTTGCCAAAAAGGATCACCGTATTCTGTATCAATGTTCCAAAGTGCTACTTCAGTGTAAAACTGGTGGAACTTTATTGACACTAATGGAGTCCTAGAAGAAGTAAAAGTGAAACATCTATTGCCATTGTTTGCAGTAGAGATGCACCAGTATTAAGGGAACTATTTAGCACTTTATTTTTTTAAGACTCAATAGTATCTCTCCCATGCTTTGTAAGTCCTTTGTAGTTACTGGCATGTGTTAACACAGCTTAAAAAGGCAAAATATAATTTCTGATAGACCATCCATGCCTTACACAACTGCTAAAAAGTAGCCTTATGGCTTTACTCTTCACTTTTGGTCAGACTTTAAAGACAACCCCTACTTAGCCATCACTTTCTTTTGCTCCCTCAGGTAATGACTTTTACTATCTTTCACTGCAGTCCAATCAAATCTTTTAAGGAAGAACAGTTGAAGGTTCTCTCTGACAATGTAACTATTGTTAAAATTTTCTCTTTAGATAGTTTTCCTTTTAGAATACAACTGCAAGAAGAAAAAAGTTATTTCACTTACAGTAGCAATAGTATTGTGTGTCTGCCTTTCTGACCATTTAATTCTGTATCGTGTGCTGGTCTTCATTCAGTATCTTACTATGTATTATAAGCTGCTGGTAGTCTTTGTTTTTATTTAAATAGTTAGGTGGAAAAGTTAACATGGGGAATATGTCAAGATGCAATGCGGGGTAAAGAGTTTTATCCAATGAGACAAGTATCATAACTAAAGAGTGCCTTTAACTAGAGTGTGGCACAGAGCTCTCTAAAGATTATGTAATAAGCAACCACATGTGGCTTCCTGTTACTGAACTATCTAATCTGTCCCCTTATGTTCATCTTAGATTTAGCAGTAAAAGAAAAAGTGGAAATATCTAATTTCAGATGCATAGCAAAGTGGTTGTATGATACCTTAACATCTCAGGATTTTGATAGAGTTGACAGATACCATATATAAAAAATCCCCATGAAGGCATCAGTATACCAGCAATAATCTATTCACTAGTCAGGATGAATAAAGACCAGTTAGAAGAATTATTTTACTGTGGTGTAAACCTAAAAGTCACGTAAAACTCTTCTTAAATTGGATGCAAGTAATTTAATGTGAGGAAACCAGGTGGTTTCATTTATTGTGGTTTGCACTGTCTCCTGCACTGACCAGAGAGACACCTTTCTTTTTACTGCACGTTTTGAGCTGATAGAGACTTCAAAATTATGGGTTGAAACTGGAATGACCCACAGAAGTACGTAGACTTTTCTAGCAGAGGAGAATGAAAACATGTAGTGTGTGTATGTTAACTGTTGTCTTTTACATCTTGGTTAATTGCTTTACTCTGGCTATGTCAACTCAAAGTTGTGCTTGTTTCCTAATGGGATCCAGATAGATAGGTTCTAGATTTTAAACTCTGAAACCTAAATGAGAGAGCTGTCAAGTCAGTATAATACAGGAAATTCTTCAGATGTTGCATGCTGCACCCTGCATTCTGCCGCTGATTTTTTTATTCTGTTAACCAAAGGAAAGAAATAATATGTGTAAACAATAGTGAGTATTTAGTATTGCATTCTCCCTATTGTTGCCTGTAAAATTTAGGAGGGAACTGTGGCATTCCCTGAGCTAATACTAGATTGTAAAAGAACATCTGCACATCTTTTCTCCATGTGCCCTATTTGTTTAATTGCAACAGATTTACATAGAAAGAGTATGGTACATCATAACTAGGCATCATAACTATCCATTCTTCATCACTTAGTTATGGTTCTGCTAATTGATCATTTAAGACATAAGATAGTCTAGCATTAGGAGAATCTGAGACTGTTCAAAAAAGATCAACAAATTAATATTGTTGTGTGATATTTGCATAATTGGCTGCAATTATTTAATGTTTAATTGGGTTGATCAAATGAGATTCAGCCTTTCACATGTTTATGTTTTACAAACACTGGTACTTTAAAATTATAATAATGAACTCTAATTTTCATATGTTGTTTATTCTGCCCTTCATTCTTTTGATTATTATTTTCAGTATTGAGCATGTCCTTAATTTTCAGCTACGTGAGCATGATTCATGCATAGGAAAGAAGTCCTTCAAATGAGAGAACTTTTCATGAAACTGGCATTTCATACAAGCTGTTCTGATGCCAAGAGTTATGGCTTCAGCAACTGTCATTACTTAACTAGATTCTTCACTGCAGTGAGGGCAGATTCTCTGAGACTTTACAGTGACAGACTCTGGCAAGAACGCTAATAAAGGTTCTTGCTTAAGGCAGATAATCTATTCAGTCCATAGCAGTGCAAAGCAAACATGATTTTTCTGGGATACAGAAGGGAAGTTTGGTAAGACAAATGCAAGATAGCGACAGATCTCTCTGCCTAGCCATTGTTTACACCTGTTCAACTATCTCAAGCCAAAAAGCAGTTGTCCTCCACTCCTTCTCTTTCTAGATAAACTCTTGGTTAGGGTTTACCTAATTCAACAAAGAGATATCATTGATCCTCTCCTGTACACTTATTTTATACTTATTTTTCCTCAGGCATGAAGAATGGTAATTTGGAAAAACGTGATATTTGAAAGAGTCATTTGGAATGCAAGTTATCTGAAATCTCTAATACATGGTCTTCCAAGGAGGTAGACAGAAAAACAGCTGGGACTGATCTCATAGCTGCCTAATAAGAGGAGGAACCCTCTTTAATTCAATGGCCTCTCCAAAACAATCTGGATAATCTCAACAGATTGCTTAGTGTGAACGGTCTGACGACAGTGCCTTGCTATGAAATAAAGTACAGAGATGGTAGCACAGCCTGCCAGACTATGGCACATTGGCTTTCCCTGCATGGGATTCACCCTACCTATGGTAAGTTTTAATGTTCTAGTGGCAGGCTTGTATAGAGAGCTGGGCAGATGTAAATGATGGCTGAGCGTGCCCTGAGGCAGGCCACTCCTTGCTGTCTTTCCCTCCCTTCCACAGAGACTTGTAACCCCTCTTCCCCAGCCTCCTATCATGATGCCACTTAGTCTCATATCTAAAAGTGACCATTTAAGCAAATTTTGCATTCTTTTGGCTTTTAGCAGTACTGACAGTAACAAAAAAAAAAAAAAAAAGTGTTTTGTTCATCTTGCAGGTGTTCAGGGATCAGAATTGCACTTTACCACCTGCACATGTAATACCTGAACAGACTGCCACTGACTGTGTGACCCTGGACAAGTTCTCTAACCTCTTTGTAAGTGCAGAGTAGTAGTACTACCATTTATACCACTTTTAACTCTAATCCAACTCCAACTTTTAACTTGCATAAAAAGTTATTTTACTACAAATCAAATAAGCTTTCCAGAAAGCTTTTTAAGCAGCAGAGAAAGATGCCGTGTAAAGCCCAGTATTTCAAGAATTGCTTTACAGTAGAAGTATCTTGATTATGCAGGAGGAAAATGTTATTTGAATGAGAAATATATTTCAGGTTTGCTGTAGAAACCCATAAACAAGTAAAATATGTAGTTAAGAGTATAAAGTAGCATACAGAAAGATCTTGAAAAGAGAGTTCACCTCTACCTTTCAAACAGTGCTATCTTATTAGAAGTGATGCTTGAAGGAAGCATTGTACCTCTCAAAGTACAGTCATTAGATTACAACTATTCTAGAGGACACTTTGTCACATAGCACTGAGACAGACCTCTTTATCAATCTTGACTACAAATTTTTGAACTGCAAAATTTAGCAATTGGGAAGTGTCAAAGAGGTGTGTTTTACTGTATTTTGTCACTGTCCTCAAGATTTGGGAAAATAATTCATAGGTCCTAAATCATTTAAACTAAGTAACTTGTTAAAAGTATATGTATTTTTAGTCATAATAACAAAAGATAGTACTGGTATTGCATTGGTGAAAAATACTGTTGTAGCAATCCTTCTGTCCATGCCTTGCTTTAAGCATGATGGTTGTTAGTGGGAATTCCAGTATATTTTCCCTGACTACGCAAAATGAATGCTATCTATAGCACAGTTGGCAAATATATCCCCAGCTCCATAAACAAAACCTACTTAACCATTACCTTGAGCTAGAATAGTCAAGTACATTAGGGCTTAGCAGGTGTGGAACAATACTGAATTAGAATAGTCAAGCCTTAGATTTTGAACAAAATTTTGGAATTAGTAGCTCAGAAATAAATCTCATTAGCCACACTCAAAAGGTTAACTACACCCAAATTTACTAAAAATAGTGGTTAAATTCACTAGAAATAACAGCATGGCTAGTTCCTCATCCCTATCTCTGAACATGAATTTATGCTGTTTGCTTATCTTAAAACATAATTTATTGTGTCTGATTTTTACCACAATTCTGAATTCTACTGACATGCTTTTAAGAAAAGAATCTTAAATTTCATGTTCATAGGAAGACCTTAAGGAGGATTTAAGACCTTGATACAGAATTTTAAAGCCCTTAAAATATCTGCTGGATAAAGTTAAGGTAGAAAAAGAGAAGACAACTTTGTGGAAGTAATTAACTACAGTGCTCCAAATGGTTTTCCAACAGTGGTCACTTTTGGTTTTTACCAAAGAGGTGTGCAGGGAATAATAGCATAGTGCTTTCTTTTCTAAGCAAGAGTTGGGAAAGTTTCTAAGAGCTGGTTCTCTTAATGATGCTAACTCTTCATAGGACTTGATTATGTCAGGCTTAGAGCAGTCATTTAAGTCTGAGATGGAGGAGCTCAGAAGTTATCTCAGGCGGTACTATCTTGCAGGAACAGATTTTCTTTCATTTTATGATGAAAGTGATCAAGATATGAACATGGAATCTTCCAAATTATGCACCTTTTTATAAAAATTTTGCTTTTCATTTTAGAATTCTGATATAGTATCACTGAACTATTATCTTAAACTATTATGTCTCAGTAGGTTACGAGAAGAAAGCAAACATTCTTATTCTTTATGTAATCATCTTCTTCCTGTGCACCAAGTCTCCTCTTCATTATGATTTGGTCACTGCTTAAAATGAGACTTCTTCAGGTGAAATAACAAGTTTTTTTCTCTCTACTGTACCCTACTAGTGCACTCTCTGGTTTTAAGTAAGTACTAAGTGCTTGCAGCAAATGCCAGAGCGAAAAGTAAAGTGAAAAGTCTTCTGTTTCCAGAACAGGCACGCTAAGGAACGCGAGTAAAATTACCCATCAAGTTAGTCAAGACAGGAGGTCAGAAGAACGTCAGTATCATTCATATTCAGTCCAAACCAGAGACTACCCAGGTATACCAAGTGTCTAGCAGGATGGTAGATTGCTATTGCTATTTAAGAGTGCACTTATTCATTTGCTTAAATCTGTGCCTACATTTTCATAACGTGGGCCCTGGTATCTTAACTGAAACCTGCAACACACTTTTATATGTGATAAAACAGTAAAATATTACATCAAAACAAACAGGTAATGCTCCAGATAATCTAACACTGAAAAACTGTTTTCTACAGGTCAGTGCCCTGTTCTATCCCCATAATTTTCTAATGGCCCAGTAGCTGACCAGAACTGCAAGTGGGAGACAAATATATCATTAAATCTATTCTGTAGTCAAGGATGTTGACAAAGAGTGAATCTATTCCCTCCATCTCCTGAGGAGATGGCATGGATTCTAGCTTGGCCACTATAGTAGAGACTGACAGAATGAAAAAAGGTTCTTTGCCATGATAGAGACAAGTAAGAGTTTTATCTGAAGCTATTTGCAAACAATTTCTGTCGAAGCAGTAAATTTGGAAAGACAAATGTCCCAACCTACCTGACCTTCAAGGCATTTAGAAGGGTGCAGTAGTAGTTATTGGAATTGTAGTATATAAGCAGTGGGAAATTAGCAACTTAAAGAGGGAGAAGTAAACACCTCTGAAGGGTCTCTGTTTTCTCAAGTGTTAAAGTTAACTGGGTATTTTACAAGGATCTGAGCATATAAAAGCAGTAAAGGACAGATGTGTGAAAAAATACTGTATAAACTAAAGGAAACTCTACCTCATTCTTCTCTAAAGGTTTTGTAGAAGCACAATTAAGCACTCCTAATGGCATTGTTACATACCAACCATCTGGCATGAAAGAAACACTTTATATTTGTATGTCTATAAATCCTGTAATAACTGTATTTTGCTGGCAGTAGAAACAGTCTATACTATTTGCAGCTTTCCTCATCAAATCTGTAATTATGCAATGTTTCTGTCTCCAATAAAGGAATTTAATGGGCACCTGTTTGTGGCATGTTATGAAATCATCACTGTTGAGTACAGCTAACTAAGCATAATTATCCCATAGATGGGAGCTGTTATGAAATACATTCTTGAAGGCTGGATTAAAAGAAAAAAGAATTACCGAATTAAGTGCAACATTTAAAAACAACAAAGCAAGATGCAAGTGGTGAGAGAGAAGCTAACTCTATAGTCAAAATGCAAAGCCTGTATTCTGCCTTCTGGCTTCCACTGAAGTCTAAGGATATGACACTCAGAGGGAAGAGCAAATATGCATCTACCCTACCAAGCCTGGAGGCTGAGCCAGTTGTTTCATTTACAGTAAAATGCTGGACAAATCAAGCAGCAAAACTACCTACCTGCTAACTATGTTGTCATGAAACAGCTTTTAACATGCCAGGACTATGTAGCAGTGATTGAATACAGCCCCCATTCTAAGGGTTTTGGAGCGATGAACTCAAGGGAGAGAAGAAAGCCAGAAAACAACTTTATACTTTGAGCACTTACTTCACAGGGTAGTTTTGTATAGTCATTACTCTGAAGTATGTCAACTAATGGGAAGCCCTTTAAAGATGGAAAGCACTGAAAAGTGAGTGTCATTGAAATTGTGACATTTGCCACGCGTAGTAGCTATGTTTACCGAGATACTTGACATATTCCCCCTTTTCAGTGCAGGAAATACTGTGATTAAAGGTAGTACTGATCCATGCTGTGGTAAAGTACACATCAGGGTACATTTTCCATCTGGTTTGGTTCTCGGTGACTTCAGAGAAAGCTGGCATGGATACAGGACACGTTAAAGAAGCTGTGGGTAGGTAAGTACTAAGAGTTGTTAATTACTGCTAGAAGAATGAGCCTAACACATCAGAATCAGACTTTATTCCTGTATTTTGGCTCCTTCACTTTCATCCTAAGGCAACCTTTCTTAACTGTAACTCTAGCTTGAACTTCAGTAAGACAACTTTCAAAACTTGCTTATCCCAAGTAGTAATAATTTTAGGACTGATCCTCCAAGGTGCTGAGTGGGCTTCAGAGATAGACAGACCTGTGCCTTTTAGCAAAACTTAAAAAGACCCATCTTTTCCTCCCTTTTGAAACATCTCAGTAGCTGGCAATGGTTCTGTTCAATAAAGCACTTGCAGTATCATCACCAGCACTGTGTTCTTGGGGATGGAGAGCATTTTGAGGACTCTGATCTGAGATACATAGTCTTGCAAAGTTGATGTGACAAAAAAAAAAAAAATAAAATCAGTTTTAAAATAATACAGGAGGAGGACAAAGCAGAAGAAAAAAAAAACAACTGTATTCTGTACATTTAAACAGGGCAAGGAAACAAAGTTGGAAATTGCAATATAGGCAGTCAATATTAGAATTAGAAATGCCAGTTTTGAGGGTATATCAACAAAAGTGTTGAATTTCAGTTTTTCTTCTTCCTTTCCTTTTGCTCAGTGTTCTGATACTGTGGCATCATGATGATTTTAACAGAGCTGCTAAAGAATTACTCTGTTGCCAAGAAGATAAAAATTTTCTGTAGTAGCACCTTTGTTGTTCTGGATGCTTCTTCAATGAGGAACTTGTAAAAGAAAATACAAGAATGTGGAAGGTGTCTACTTCCCTCTCTCCCAAAGGAATTATTGTTAATGCCAGGTAAGAAAATGTTTGTCCTACCTCACCTGCATGTGATATTATATCTGTGCAGGTGGTATATTTACCTGTACAAATTTAGGATATTAAATTCTGAGTATTGCCAATGCCAGGTTATACAAGACAAAATAGTTTATCTTAACTCACATAGGTTCCTGTGGGTCATTCAAAAGAATTCTGTTCTGAAGTGATTTCAGAACAACCGCTGATTTATAACTTTTTTTTTTTTCCCCCATCTCACTCATGGAATAATTCTTTTCAAACTTTCAACTTTGGTTAATTTATGCTTTTAGTGGTATATAGGCATTTATCCTGTACTTTGATGGTAGTGTAGGCTAACATTTTTTGAGGGCGATGTAAAGAAAATTCATATACAAAGAAAATATCTAACTCTAAAGGATAAACAGAAAAACAAATGTTTAAAATGGGTGAGTTCTAACCACAGACTGTGTAAAATGCATCCACACTTTAATTTTAGACACACTACATATTATCAAAGGGACTTAATAATCAAACATTTTAAATTGTCTTCTTATTGGTTGAGATAACAATTGCATGTCTAAGGCACATATGCATATTCACAGTCTACAAAACATATGCCTTTCAAACAAAAGGCTGATCAATTCAATACTGATTTAATATGTGGTAATGTCTATGACGCAGGCATTTTGTAAATGCTCAGTGAGCAGGCCAATCACCTTCAGCACCCAGCATGGATTCAGGGACACCTCTGGGTCTGCCCAAAGGCAGATGTAGGTAAAGCCCTGGTCTAGATGGGGCCTATGCAGCTGAAGCTGTGTCATGATATGGAACTGTGTGCTTCGCAGGCTTGTGTGTGTGAGGGAGGTGATTTTATACCCATCCTTTATAGATATACAAATGAAATACATACTGGTAGGCTGCCACTACCAGAAACTCTATCACCTGTAAAACAGCTAGGGCTGTTCTGACTCTCATTTTGACAGGGGTGAAATTCATCTAGTATACCACATCTAAGATGAAAACAAAGACTGTGATTTACCTGCCTTTTAGGTAAAGTTTACATAGATCATCATCAGGCAGAGCCAGTGGAAACACTAATTTCAGTGGAAACTTCAACTGGGATTAGCTCAGACCCTCACTTCAGGTGACTTTCATGCTCTGAGCATGATGAATAGAATGACTTCACTCTTCTTATTTCTAGCTGCTTAATCTCTGACCTTCCCTTTGTGGCACTGCTGGCACTAAAGCAGTTGCAGAGTGATCATATCACTGCTTGGCCACAGGAAGACGGAAGCATATGCACAGACCCATGCATAGGAAGACCAGGACTGCTCTTTTAGCCATGACAGAGTTTTTAAGGAGCTGAAGCCAGTTAAGAAGCCACACCCATATGAAATGTTAGGATTTGGATATCTACCAGGTGCTAGCCATTTTTATTATGGCTCTTAAACTTTTATGCACCAGACCTTGCTTAAGTTATTGCTGAATTCTGGGTTCTTTTTTTTTTTTTTTACCTTTCTTTAGCTCATACAAGCCTTGTGCCTGAGCAAAGACTGTAATATTTGCTTTACTGTGAAGTCCCAGGTTGGAAAAAAAAAGGAACTTCTGAAGATTTTGTATCTGCATTGTAAGGGCATGGCTGAAAACTGATTGAAACAAAGATAGTGAAAAATAATCCCATCTTTTTAGGAAATCTCAGTGCTTAAAAATTTGAAGAAAAATACCACAGATCAGACTACTGTCCCAGTATCTTCTGCCTCTAGGGATTGGGTTCTGACCATCCCGCTGCTCTGGATCCTACCACCTAAGACTCACATCCCTCCTAAATGCTTATAAACTTAACACCATTCCTTCCTCCACCATGGAGTCTGTCCTTACTTGTATCATGCAAAGAAAGAAAACCCGAGTGGTTTGTCAGCTGCTTAGATTCCTATCTTGAAAATGCACTCCTACAAATACCAACCTCTAAGCATAGCTGGTAGCACAGCTTCCCTTTGCTATTCCCTCCTTTTGCAAGCGGAATATTTTTATGGCCCTTGAGGAAAAACAGTTGAGTCTGAGCTAAACTTAAGGTTAGAAATGCTCCCTAATCCCTGCTACCAATCAGTTTTCTACAGAGGCTTCTCCCTCTGAAGGGGCAGGGTCAGTAACTCACCAGTGGGGAGAGACCCCATCTGTCCTGTATTCGCTGTAATCAAAATCCCTACTTAGTTTTCAGGTGGCAGCAATCTTCACACTGTTATGCAGGTTTTCAAAGTCATTACTAGGATTGTGAAGGTGAGAGAAGAGTTGGTTATCCGTGATACATTGCCTTACTGAGAGAAATTACATTTTCTCTTGCTCAGTTTTGGTATCTTCATCTACCATGGAGGGAAGAGTGGGAAATGCTAATAGCTGCTCTCAGGTGAGTCATTAACACAAAGATCTTCAGATTTGTCCATGGATATGCCATGGACTTTTCAAAGTGCATAATTTGTAGCCTCTGTGTATGTTAAGGCAGAGAGCAGAGAAAGGTAGCATTGTGTATCCTTTTCAGAAGGAGCAAAGAAACATATTTTTGGGAATGTAGGGTTTGCTTGTATGGCACACTTGAAGACTTCTGAATGAGGAACTTACCTTTTGCTGTTTGGTCCCATCACATTCCAGAAATGAGGCTTCTTTTTAACAAATAAGCAAGCTAAAGAAATAATATTACCTAACTTCATTGCCTGTATTTTTGCTGTCATTGAAAGAACCTGGTGAGACTCCAAATGCTGGTGCACTTTCTCCCTTATGCAATATGACCTCCAAAGAGGCAAAGCACAATTTTTTAATTTTTTTTTTTGACTTCTGAGGGACCAGACTACAGTCTGTCAGCCTAGGCAGAGGCTTATTTAACAACATGTGCATGAAAGCCTTGTAATTGATATTGGCATTATGCATATAAGCCATACTAATCAGCAGATTTTTTAGGTCAGATAGTTGCTCTGTTTTTGAAAGATAAGTGTTACTGAGTTCCTACCTTGCAACTCCTTACTTTTGCTAAGGTGAATCTTATCAGCTTGATTGTACCTCTTACAGCTGTTTAACTCTCAGAGTCCCTTGGAAGGATTCCCTTTGTTAGTCTACATGCCGCTACATTCGAGCAGCACAAAGGAGAACTCCTTACTCCACATTTTGTTTCACATTCCAACAAAAAAGATACCAACATCTGTACTAGTTCCTCATTTTTGCATACATGTAATATTGACAACTTTTTTCAGTACTAGGTTAATATCAACTCAAAAGTTGAGAGATGTCAATAAGGCCAAAGATCAGGCTGACAAAAGGGAAATTCCCCAAATTTTACAGGATAAGATCATATTTAAACACAAACTTTATTTTCTGAACCTGTAAGTATCTCTGCCAAATCTCACAGCCTCTTTGTGGCAACTTCTTCGTGGAACGTGAACAAGGCTTTATTATCTGTTACTATGATTTAAGCAGCATCACGGAGAGCCAACAATGTTTGACGCAGTGAAACGCTCATCAAGTCATATATGAAGTTCAGGGCAAAATTCACCTGCTGTAGAGTTGTTTAACCTGCTTTTTTCTCTGATAAAATATGTATTGTCAGGAAAAATAATTTTGTGTTTGTGTAGAGCTGGTAGCCAGAAAATACATGGTGTTCATTTTAAAAAATGAAAAATAATTTTTCAGGGAAAAAAGAAAATTATGACCCATAGATCATCAGTAATCAACCAAGTATATTTTAAGAATTACTGTTTCTTTCAGTCATAAGATGATAAGTTTGAGATCTTTCACAGGAAAACTGAAAATCAAACTGCAATTACAGTAAATTACTAAAACCACGTTGGCTTGTAACGATTTATTTTTAAAAGACACTGCTTCTCTTGGTTTCCTCTGCAGCGCATAATATAAATTTATCAGATAAGAAGTGACTTTCATTAGGGAAAAATTATAAGCAATCTGGAAAGGAAGAAAAGATAAGCAGTTACCCTTGATCAATTCCTTTCTGTGCCTTTGAGCAAGGTAACTCTCCCAGCTCCTATTTTCCAGCTGTAAAATGGAGGTAATAGTTCTCAGCAAACTGAGAGACTCCTGCGAGGGTAAATGCATGACAGGCTGTAAGATCAATGAGCAATGGAGGGCCATATGGACCTAAAGACAGATTCCACCATGGCTGCCTTCTCCACCTTAATTTGTAATAGTGTGCTTATTCTTTCAATTAAACCTTACAATCACATTTCTGCCAAGCTCAGTGTTGATTCCAGTTTCAGTGAAACTTTGCAAGCTGGAACATTGCCTACAGCTGACAGTGACATTCAAATGCAAGAAAATCAAGCTTATGCATGGCCAGACCTTCTATAATTCCAGGCCTTGTAAGTCTACGATATTGATTCTGGTTTAAACAAATAAACACCCAGCTCATTTTCACTGTACCTTGGAAGAGTTTGCATTGCTTAAATGTTCCACTTTGAATCCGAGGTGATATCTTCTGAGATTATGAGTGTTCAAAAGCAAATTACTATACCAACAACAGGCAGCTAGGCACAGTGCTATGGTACTGCAGAAGAGTGCCTGGCCAGCTGAAATTTAAGCCTTTCTCCTTTGTGAATGGGGACTAAGCACAACTTGGACCTCAGAGGAGGGAGGCAAGTTGCAAGAGGAAGGACTTTGAAGACTGCATCAGAAAGTCAAGTTTCTGTGCCTACATGTTTTGTGGCCACATTTTTTGCATGCAGTTTTATTAATTGAGGATCAGCTGTTTTGCAAGTACGAAGAATCCACACAGGTGAGACGTGAAGCATTTACTGTGTTTGTTTTTATGATCTTGACCCAAACCCACACAGCCAGGAAACCCCACAGCCATCTGTGGAAAAAACAACATGTTGGTTATTGCTTAGGAGAGAAAAGATGGATGTGAGTTGAAGTTCAGTGACTTAACCAAGATCTTTCTGCCTCAAAACTGCCTGGCTGCATGTGCACTTCATTTCATAGCTGCAAGAGCCCTTTGGAGACTGTGTGTGTTAGTGAAGAACTGAGCATTTTGGACTCTCGCCTGCCCAGGCCAGGGCGGAATGCGGTGAGGCTGGCTCTGCTCGCTGTACCTGCAGCAGAGACACCTCCACGAGGAGGTTATTCTGCAGCTGCCTTCTGGCTTCTTTGTATAGCACCAAGTTTATTTAGCTGATCAGATAGTCTTTGTGCGTACAAATTGAGGTAAGGTGGCTGAAACGTAGAAAGTAAGACACATGTTTAGCTGCTTCCTTCCTGCCCATGAGTGAACTATTTTTGCTGCTTAAACGCGCTCTGTAGTGCTGGTTTACAGGAAAAAGAAAAAAAAAGTACCAAAAAGATTCATCCATGACCTCCACTGTGGAAGTAAGAGCTGACATCACCGTGGAGCCCTTGCAGTCAGTATCTGTTGCGTTCATGTCTGTATCTTGTCCCTGCTTTGGCTTTTCCAGGTTAACGTGATTTGTGAATGCCTAAACTGCAAGAACGTTCATTCCCTGGTAAAACACAGAGCTCCCAACTTTTCTTCATTTAGCTTACACCTAAAAACTGCCTTGTCTCCAGCAATCAGGTTGTTATTCCTCTCATTTCCACCGGCAGAATGACTCTAGGTTGTTTATCACAATTTTAACTTTCCAAGCAAATTATTCTTTTAACTTGAGATGTCTGATTGTATCTTTTTTCCTACTTGAAGAAAGCTGTCCATCGAAGGATACGTGCAGTTCTTTCTTCCCCCAAATTGTAGGGAATACAAAAAGTGTTGTTGTTTTTCATGCACAAAAGAAAAAAAAAAAAAAGCCTTGCATACTTTTGGTTCACAATAGCTTCCTCTGAGTAAACACAACACTGCAAAAGAGAACAGTAAAGCCTCTGCAAGGTAGCAATGGATTTTTAGACCTGCTATACATAATCAATTTTCAACCTTGCTTATAACCTAAGTGTGGTATACTGTCCTCTTCTGTCTATGCTTAAGTGCGTTTTATCAGTGCAGACATACAGCTGCAGTTCTACTGCGGTGAAGCTGCATTTTCTGTTTGTACAGTAAGACCATACCTGGCCACGGCCCCACATAGGAAAAGTTACACCAGGAAAAGCACATTTCTGCTAGAACAACGGAGTCATTTGGGGCTTTGGTTGGCACAGCTATACTGGGGAAATCACAATTCACCATGCTCCTAGTTGGCATTGCTGTTAGCAGAAGTTTGGAACGGAGTTGTAGTCTCACAGGACTCCATAGCTCAGGAAGAACAGATTGCCTTTAAACTTACTGATCCCAGGCGACTCAGGTCTTTGGTGTTTTCTTGACAGCCCTGGGAGCTTGTGTGAGTTAGAACAGGCTTTTGCAGAGCTTTTGTAATGTACCGTGATTTGTTTTAAACTAGAATATCCCTCCTTCACCCATAACTACTTCTACCACATTACTTACAGGAGCAGATTTGAGTACTGCCTTCTCCAGAAGATAATTTGTAAACACTTTTCTTTAACCTATAATCTCTTGTTTACCTGATATAAGAAGTTTGCTAATAAATTGGCAAATTGGATCTTGTTCTAGTTAGCTTCCCAGCTTTAAATTTGGTGCAGGAAAAAACCAGGTTAACCCTCCAGACAAAAAAACATCATCCCATTCCCCTGCTATCCAGCACCCTGTCCTAAAAAAAAAAAAAAAAACAAAACAAACAAAAAACAAACAAAAACAAATATAAAGAACAGAGGTAGAGAGTGTATTTCAACATGGAAACCACCTATATCGGTCCTGCCAAGAAACACAACAGTATTAATTCATTTTGTACTTATTTCAAAGCTTTAGTACTATGTTTCTTCCAAATCAAACAAAACCTGAAATAAAATCCCTCTTAAACTGAAATAACATTCAATGGGGAGCATTTGAGACAGTGTACCTAAGAACAGACCACAATCATAATCATCCCATAAGCACTACCTTACAAGTTTAGTTTCCCATTCTCTGCTTTTCCACTAATACAGTCCAGATCATTACCAGTAGTATTCAGATTCATAGTAAAGCAATTTTTAATTCTTTGCTGTTTGAATTTCAGCCTGCCATTCACTTTTCAGTCTTTATGCTGGTCTGTTCAGTTACATTCTCCTGATGGGAGGATGCCCTTGGCAGACACAGGGCAGTGTTACTGCTCCTGAACCCTTTGTGCTTGTCTCCCAGAGAGGTGATGGATCAGCCAAGTTGCTTTGTAACCTGGCTGTACCTACCGTGTGCCAGAGCTGGGCAAATGTGCAGGTGTCCTGTCAGGCACACATTCCTCTGCTTCAGTGTCTCTTTGTTCCGCGGGGGTCCCTGTCTAAGGACCACTGCTGATTTGCTGAGTAGAAGTAGCAGCCACTAATACATTGGGACAAATTTTCCCCTAATGAATGTCTGCCTTGCCTTGTCCTTTCTATTGCTCTAAATTAGAGCTGGCCAGTGGATGGGCCAGATCTGGTCCATAATAAAGTTTTACTCTCCTCTTCTCTCCCCCTGGCAATGCTGGCAGGACAACCTGATTGCTGCCACTGCTGATGTAAGGCTCTGAGGAACAGGGAAAGGAGAAGGGGATAAAACAGAGTGTCAAAGTCAGAGCTATCATCAGGACTGGCTCAGCGGCAGGGCCATGTCAACTAGGCTCTGTTCTCTAAACACATATTGGGAAATGAAAGTGGTCTCCTAACTTCTGGGCAGCAGTGAGGAATTATCTGGGCTACGGTAAATTGAAGTGAGGGAATGGCAGAGTCTCAAGGAGAACACACCTGAATTTGAGTTATTTAATTATAATTTTTATTTCTTGTTCACCCTTCTGTTTCTTTGTGAGGAAACACACAATTATTTACAATTCATTTTCAAAAAGCAAAAAGGCATTACCATGCTGACTATGCAGTTTATGTTGACCTTTTAGAATCAATAGCATAGCCTAACCCAAAATCATGAGTCAGGTCTTACAACTCTTCAAGACAAGCGTAAAAATCTTAAGCATGTTTTGCAAAATAAACCAAACATTAGGATCTCTCTTTCTTGGCTTTCCTGTTTTTAAAGTGCCCGATACACATATCCCACCCTTTCTCTCCATCATGTGTGCTAAAAACTAATATTTAAAAATAATTTTTTTCCTGTCTTCAGCATGTAGAGCTTTAAAAAAAGGTATAGGTATTATGGAGTTTGCAGTAAAACACAGACTGCTGTTTACATTGTATCAGGTATTTTTTCTAACAGTTTTAAGACGTCCCAACTTTATGGCTGCAGACACTTCGAAGTAGTGTTGCTTATCTTTTTTGTCATCTCTTACCTCTCCTTTTCTCAGGAATCTTTGCAGCTATATCTATTGGAGACATCACAGAGTAAGACAGCATGCTTCTGGTCTTTGCAGGTCATGTATAGCACAGTTTGGTTTAACAAGTGTTCTCAGATGTCTATCCATCTATCCTACTAACTTTAATTGTCATCACCACAGTCTTTACCTTTTTCTGAAAAAGACTGTGATATCAGTAGTTGCTTATAGTGAGAAGCAGAGATTAACAGCATTATAATCTGGTGTTAACATGTCACACAACTAACACACATCACTTCAGAGGTATTCAAATGTTATGTATGGGGCTGTGAAAAGATCCAGCTTTTGCTCCTGTCGTGGAAATCGACACACCCTACTCTCTAGCCTTTGTGTCTTGATAGGATTTTTCAGTGTTCTTGTTTTATTAGGGATATGCATTTGTAAATTATTTAATCCCACGCAGGTAAGAGTCCCAAGGCTTTTGACAAGAATACAACCTCCACCTTCATTTAAGTCTCTTCACGAAATGTAGTCCTCTCCCCACGAGCCAGCAATGCTGATCACTTAGTCTCCTTCTCAGGTTCCTGGGGTGTTCCTTGGCTGCAGCTGAGCTCACAGGGATGCTGCTTGCCTTCCAGATTACTCGCTTCTTTCACTTCATTTGCACACAGTCGGAAAGGGGGTACAGCCAGTGTTGCCAAGGGCTTGGGCCTACAAACTGTGAATAAAGAGAGCAGCTTTATAGTTTGTCTGTGGTAGATATATAGTTTAGGGGATTGTTAGCAAAATATCAGTAGGGTGACAGGGAGAGACAGAGAGATTAATGCCATAGTATTTCAGGATAAACTTTAAGAAATTTTACAAATCTTGCAAAGAAAGCTGGTTCTCACAATATTTCCAGGTTGAAGAAATGTGCTAAGGTCACCCCTCAGACTTCTAGATGTATTTTCTAGAAAACCGCCAGGTTTTAACCATCAGTTCAAGGCCGAAGAGCTTCTGGCGGCCATGGGGATGCTTCTGCTGGATTGCGGGAGGCCTTCAGCCAAGGCTCCCTTCGGGAACGGGCCTTTCTCCCGTGCTTGCCAACCACCGTTTTACCAGTTAGCAATAGATGGCGCTAAATTTCCACCTGTCCAACGGCGTCAGCCAGAAAATGTATTTGAAGTAATTAGGCCTGCAAGATAACACTTAAAAGGGTTACTGCTGAAGTTGATGAAAGTGTGTGGGCATAGAGAGGCAGGAGCGCCAAGATGCTTCACCAGCTGGAGAAGTCTTAGGTGAGATAGTCTGGCTGCCAGAACAGGCTGCCAAGATAGTCAAAGGGAAGGAGCCAGGAACTGGAGAACGATTTGCAAATTCTTGAGAACAGCTATCGCGATCCTCTTGCTGGCTGGGTCAGGTAATGCCTGTCATTATCAGCGACTGAGGATCCCAGGCCAGACGTGTTAAAATTCCACTAGAGATTCTCAGTCTAGTCAGTGGTTTGTCGCAAAGTCCCCTCGTCCTGGGATTAACCCATTCCCCACCGCAGGGATACATTTGAGCTGTGCCATTTGGAGCGAGGCTGTGCTGGCAGGACCGGAGGGAAGGGCTTCAACAACTTTCTCACAGTCCTGCTGGCTCATCACCCCACGGCTCTTGGTGCTTACAGGTGCGGGGAGCAGACACAGTCATTTCTCACATGAAGCAGAAGGAAAGAGGCTTCCCTACTGAATTTTGTGCTTGTTTTCTGGCCACAGCAGAGAGCAGCTCCACAGTGTGGGGCTCAGTGCTTGCAGGTTTTGGTGCACTGGCTTTTTCTTTTGTGTGATAGCTCAGCATCCTGAAGGTGACGGGTATAGGTGAGGAAAAGGACAGGACAGCTTATTGAAATAGCAATTCACTCTCATGCATGCTGTGGAAATTATATTCATACGAGGAGAGGTCATCCTGCTGGGAGCCAGAGCACAGCTGGTGCCATATGGCCTTCTCTATACTGCTCGGTTAGCTATCCTCACCTGGCCATGCTGAGCAGCTGCCTGCAGTCCCCTCATGGATTTCTTAATGCTGCACAGTCTGCCCTGCAGATTATGCCTGAGATCCCTGCTTTTTAAGGTACAGACATAATGTTACTTAGAGAGGTGTGGAGTGGAGAGAGGAGGCTGTGTTTGCCATGGTTAGTTGGGACGAGTATGTATTGCATGCTGCTAGGCAGTTGTGGGCACTAGTAGTCCTCAAATACTTTGCCAAAATGAGATATGTCATGAAGACCATTCACTAACTTGTTTTCCTAAATAGTTTCCCCCCCACAGACAGACCTGAACATAATTTGCAGGGCTTTTTTTTCCATCATGAAAAAAATATTTTTCTGCATTTCTCAGAAGGCTTTTCCTCAGAGCTGTTTTGCACAACGGAGTGAGCAAAGTTAAAGTGTCTTGCGGATGATGGCTGCACTGCATGCACACTTTGCAGTACACTGGCTTCTTTATTAGGTGGGCAGGAGCTGGCACTGCTGGAGGCAACACAAGTAAGGGTGTGCGGAAAGAAAAGGAATAGCCTACAAAATAAAATCCTGACCAAGGATGTGAATCAGGCATGGAAGATACAGAAACATAATGTCAAAGCTTTTGCTCAGAGACACGTCATTTGAAAATGAAAAGCAAAAATGGAAATAATGTATTAACTTTGCAAAATCATCAAAATTTGTCAGATCTGATCCTAGATTCAGTTGTGCATCAGGAAGAACCAGATTGTGACTTGCCTTGTGTGAGCAAAGGCATCCAGATTTATGACGCTCATCTGAACTCTCAGTTCTACACCCTCCAAGACAACTGAATGTTGCAGGACCTAATAATCCTTCTCCTGAATAATGCCTGCTGTTTTAGAATATGACCATTCACCAGTTTGGCACCATTAGAGCAAAGTGGAGTGGATTTGATGCTTGAAATGTGTAGCCTAGAAGTTTGAATGTAGAAGCTCCTCTGCTCCTCTCCTTGCCTCTTGCCCCTTGATAGAGTCTTTCACAAAGAACTTCAGTTCTCTCTCCCTGTTCCTCTAGCACTACTCACCTTATAACAGTGGTGTGAAAAGGGTTGCATCTCTGCTCAAGGATCTAATTAGAGGTGGTATTATTATTGTTATTTTTACTACTACTACAATGGTATCTCTCTGCAATACTTTGCAAAAGAAAATATCACCACAGATTGAAGTTAAAGGAGTCCTCCTGCCACCAACTCACTGTTTCCCACTTCTGCTCGCCAAGCTGCCTTGTAGCAACATGCAAAAAGAGTCACCTGTCCTCTTTGGCAAAAACTTAAAAGCCCCAATGTCAAAAGCTTTTAAAGGCTCTTCAGTGGCAGAGGTTTGTTTACAAAGACACTAGGAAGGCTGTGGTGCTTATCTAAGACTGTGAGACTTTCATATATTCGGCTGATGTTAAATGTAGGCCATTGCACTTCAGTTGCTGGTCTGTGGCTTTGGGAACTCTTGTGCAGGCAGCGGGGTTTGGAAACACTGGTCTTCGCGCTAGCGGCTCCCCCCCCTCTTCTGGGGGGGGAAGGGGGGGCGGGCGAGCCG
>NW_009628448.1:79577-87104 GCF_000690535.1 Cariama cristata
AGAGGCGGCTGCTGCCACTGAGCAGCGGGGTGCTCCTCTGCTTTTTCATATCGTCAGACAAAGGGTGTATGGAGCAGAGACTTAGACCCATAAATCTGGTGTAATTACAATACTGAATGTTAACTGTTAAAAGTACTCCAAACAAAAAGACTCTGAAAGAGTTGTTAAAAAACCACAGTTTTCAATTACTGCTAAATGAAGCAATAAATGCACATACAGTTAGTGATGTATCCTAATTATTATTCTGAACTTCTGCCTTATTAGTAACGTACACTAGCTGGTGAGTGCAACAAGCTGCAAGAGGCAGAAATGATTCTCCAGTGTCTCCCTTCTTCCAGAAGGTGTTGCTATTATACAGCTCTGTTAAAGAGACACAAAGTCATGTAGAAAGCAGAGTTGAATAAAATGTGGTAAGTCTGGATAAAAAAATGTAAACCATACTAAGTATATAGAATTCAGTCACAAGGATTTCTATTATGCAGGGAAAAGAGAGCCTTTAGTGTAGTATGTGTCCACAGTATAAATAGTTCGGCAAAATGTAAACACCAAATATTTCCACCAGAGATCTTTGCAACCTCACATACAGTAGCTCTACTTTTCTTTTTCATTAAGGACTTCTTTTAATAAAGGGGCTTTTGTGGACTGAATTGGGAAAAAAAGCAGCCACCTGTAACTTTTTTTTAAACCTAACAGTACATACAGTACATCTATCAAAAGGGGAGGAATTTGAAACCTGCAGACTTTTTAAAGAAGCAAGTTCCACACATGATATAAAACAAATGCCATGTGTGCACCAAGCCAAGCAAATTAACAAAAGGGCAGAGGCATTTCCAATATTGCTTAAATAACTCAGGCTTAATAATGGGCTCTTTTCACACAAGCTCACAAAAGCTAAAATGTGTTTAAGAAGAAAAACATGCATTTTCATTGTATTGTGTGGCAAGAACCCTGATTTTTTTAAAAAACCATTAGCCGAAGCACGTGAATTCTCTATGGGGTTTTTTGGAGGTGAATGTAGCACCCTGATGTAGAGCTGTTCTCTGTGGATAAAGGGGAAAGGTTGGTTTTCCTGGACCGTTATGCATTGCTTGCCTGTCAGGGGTACTCTCTTGAGGTCCCTTCCCTACCAGATAGGCATCACAGAAGTCCCCTGGGTGTTGCTTTGTTTGCTATCAATATTCAGGGAGAAGCCAAGTGTTTTGTGGGTACAGAGACTGATGCAGGACAGAGGCTGGTTTTCAGAGAGGAAGAACTCGCTTTGTTCCTGCTAGAGCTGGATTGGTGTCTTTGGATACCCCACAGTTCCGTGTGTAAAATTGTGAAATGTTCCCAAAGGTGGCACCTTTAAGTCAGGGCAAGTGTATTCCACTAAATTATTCTTCAGAGCTAGCAAGTCCTTTATTTTTCACAGTCCCAGATAACTTATAAACCCATTACTTAGCGTGACTATTCAGCTTCAGCTCTTGGTGGCTGGCATGCTAGTGGTGAACCACAGTGGCTCTTTACAGGGATCTAGATTCATTAGGATTTCCTTAAAAAAGAAAAAAAATATTTAACATGATTGTGCTTAAGTTTTTCAGTCCAGTGGAAAGAGACAGGACAAAAAGATACAAAAAAAAAAGACTCATGCAGGAAATTTAAAATTATGCATTGATTGATATAAACAGTCCTTTGTATGGAATTGTTGCTCCAAATCTTCATTGGCTTTGAATAAGCAATACAGCATGTCACATTTTGCTTTTCCTGTTGGCCTCTGTTTAAACTTCACATTTTCCTGTAGCCACAGCAACATTAAAAGGCCTTGTGAATAAAACATTTACCATCCTTCCGTATAAAAAACAAAGGACCTCTACCACAGGTCCAGTAGAGATGAACTTGGACTCCTCTGTCCCTGCAATACAGAACTCTCTGTGACTACGACACTTAAAAATTACTGTGTTTTGACTCCAGCTCTGTCTGATTGCTTTCAGCCTGAGTCTAAGGACTGAGATATTGCTGTGCCACTGCCATACTTGCCAGGCATCTGGAGCTGCTAGTGGCTTGCTCTGTGTCTCAGGTGTTACAGAGGCCTCTGCACAAACTGCTCAAATGCCATTGGCATTTGAGATGTTCCAGAAATGCTTCAGAAACTCCCCAGGTGGCATTTTGTCAATATCAGGGGCCAAAGGTGTGAACAAGAGCCACCTGCACCCACTAGAGACTGGATCACAGTAGGGGAACCTTGAGCAGTCAGCTAGGCTTTATTAAAGTCCCTTTGTGCATTCATAGTGTCAGCCAAGATTTTCCTCTAGCTAAAAGTGCTTTGCAAACATTAACAAGTAACTGTATGGTTTAAGATATTGTTCCCCTTTGGAAAACACAGAAGTGTGTCAGAGAAGCTAAGATGTCCAAGAGTCACAAAGTCATACCAAGGATGTGAATAGAAATGATTAGTTCCCAATTCCTCTTTTCCAGTCACGAATTTTTCTTGTAATTTATTCTCAGTGGTCTCCTATTGTCTTGTCATGAAATTAGATAGAGCTTTTTGAGACAGGGACATCACCTTTCTTTTTGACTCTTACAGGCCTTATAAATTGCTACCTCTAGGGATAATGAGTGTCATGAGCATTACTGTTGGGTTGGACTTTCAGCTGCTTGGCTATGAGATCTCAGTGCACTTGAATTAGAGCCTGAACCTTGATTGAGCTTTGAATGCAACGGTTCAGATGTACAATCAGGTCATCCTGGATCAACAAGCTGCTGTGCATCAGCTGGGCGATGGTAGCTTAGATGCTGAGGCCTGATGCTATACCAGTTCCTCAGTTTTGCTGGTCATTTCAAAAAGATGTGGCTCCATGTACAGGCTACTGTGGTATTTCCAGCCTACCTGAAGAGCAGCTGTTACTGTCATTCTCTGCTATCATACTAAAAAGAGACGTCTTTTGGTTAAGTATTTTGGATGTACAAATTGCATCATAATATATTGGCCTAGTGTGTGTATGAAACAATTGCCTTCAGTGGATAGACTTAGAAATGTTTAACTTTATGCTGTGCTTGTGCACATGGCCTGCTTGCACTGCCCTGAAATGGCTGAGCATCAACAGCCAGTCTCTGTTAGACTTTGTCCTTAAAAAGCGAGAGCTACGCTCCGTGCTACCAGTTGCCGTGGCATAGCTGCTATGCACTAGATGAGGTTCCTGGATGGGTGTGTATTTGTTACAGTGTTTGTTAGTGTCAAACTAAATAGTTTAGTGTAATATGTGTGTTTGTACATAAGGCAATGTAACTGAAAGGAACGATCCATTACCTTTTTGCACCGTTGAAAACTTCTTCACCTTTTCTCCTTTGAATAATATTGGGTTTTTTGGATCCAGCTGTAGCAAAGAAGGTAGATTGTCTCCGTACAGTTCAAGAACTGAGATACCAGACTTTGGAAAGGGGCTTCTGTCAGCTTTGAAAGACTGTACTTGTTTGCTATTACACTGTTTCAATCGGTATCTCTGAATTAGAGCTTGTTGAAATTTGGTTGTTTTTCCCACATTTATTTCTTTGTCATTGTTTTATCACTTTTAAAAACAAATAAAAAAGAAAAAAAGAGCTACTTGACAATTTAACTGAGAAATAACTGTCCCCCAGCCCCTCCCTACATTCTTTTTTTTTTGGTACAAAAATGAAAAAAAAGGAAAATATGAAGAAAATTTTAAAAAAGGAAAAGGAGGAAATCAAACAGTTAACAAAATTGCTTTAAACTGAAAAGCTGAAGAATCTTTAAAGAACAGAGCAATTATTTGCAAAATACTTATGTTTTTAAAATAAAAAAACTGGTAGTTTTTTTAATACCAAAACAGCCTTCAGGACAAAACATTTCAACCAGCTTTACTACACTGCTAGCTAGATTGGTGCTGTTTTCCCTGACGTGGCTCTGCATTACTTGCATGCCACAATAAAATATAAAACTGTCCTTCATGAATGCAGAGTCCTCTCACATGGCTGGCTGCATTCTTGACCTGGCATTTGGTCTGATTAAGATGAGGCAGCTGAAAATAATGACTGTCACAAAGTGACGGTAACCCCTTTCCGATCTGAGGCTGCCCCTCAACTCTCCTGGGCAGGCAAGTCCATCCTCAAAAAACAATAGGCTGAGTATTTCAAAGGCCTCTTCTGGGCAACAGTGTCAACAGATCAGTCAGATTTCAAAAGAATCTCTGATCTACCTGTAGCAACAAAATAGGTCTTCTTGAATAGCCCAGTAATAGAGCAATCCCTGATCTCCAGTTTGACCAGCACAGGTCACTGTTGTCTATGTGCAGCCTGTATCTGGTAAGGAAGCTTGCTATGCCACCAGCTGTAGAAGCCAAAGGAAAACAATTGCATCATGCAGGGATTTTTTCCCCCATGCAAGAAAGGAGAGGCTATGTAGTAGTCATCAAGTGGCAATCTGTAAGGTTTTGTTTTGTTTATCAGTGCTGAGCACTCTGGGCAGTCATCCACACTTAGCAACTGAACTCAGTGTGTCCTGGTGCCGGGTGCTTGTGGCCTCTGTGTCTGTCTACTGGTCAGTCATTCGAGACTATGTGCTTTATCACTCTCCAGGCAATTTAGATTTTAACAGTTCTCCTTTGAGGTTCTTCCCCTGACAGTTTCAAACATACCCCTCACAGACCGTAGG
Source organism: Cariama cristata (assembly GCF_000690535.1). Taxonomy (NCBI): domain Eukaryota; kingdom Metazoa; phylum Chordata; class Aves; order Cariamiformes; family Cariamidae; genus Cariama; species Cariama cristata. The sequence continues at coordinate 84,226 of NW_009628448.1, forward strand.
TGTGAGCCATATCGCTCTTCCTCCCTTACCCTACACCCTTGTGGCACCTATAGCAGGACACAGGCAGAAGCCAGCTCCTGCTGTTGGTCTCCCGAGTACCAAGGAGCATCCTGGCTATATAAGACTTTCTTGTGGCAGGGAGGGAGGAAGGGAAAGCAGGAGGAAATCCATCTATGATTTTCAATAAACAGACAAATTTTGCCGGGGAAATGGCCCATACATGGCTTGCTGGCTGGATTCGGCAGCAGGGGAGCCCACAGTTAATCAGCTCTGCCTTCACCACTGCCTTCAGCAGCTGGAGCCATGTCCCAGAGGAGGCACAGATGATTCAGCTGCTGTACAAACAAGGAATTAACACAATAATATTAAGCAAGAAATATCACCATGAGCTCCTACTTCTTTGCCCTCTTCCCTTCCTCCCTTGATGTAAGGCCGTATTAAAAAACAGACCTTCGCTGGTGGTTTAGAGAGGAATGTTTGACATGATGAGATGGATCATTGGGGTTATCGTTGGGGCCACCTTTGGCCAGGGCACAGCTGGGAAGGAGGCAGCGGAGCCACTTTGACTGAGCTGGGTGTTCATGCATGGCCAGAAGCCCTGCCCACCTCCGGCTTTTTGGCATGCCTGGCTGGAGAGAGCTTACTGCATGTAGCCATAGCAGTGTTTTGGGGACAGGCTGGGAGCAGCCAGAGCAGGAGTGCATATCTGCTTCTTGACTGCTCTGAGAGCCGAAGCAAACAGGTGGGGGTATGGGGAGCAGGTCAGGATGGTCATGTGTGCCACAGTGTCCTCATCCCAATGTGGAGAATGCCTTCCTGAGCCTGGGGGAGAGCCCTGTGGGAAGGGGCTCCTTCCCTCCACTGCCCCAACCCCAGCCCCTTCACAAGCAATGGCTGAAATCTGCTGAAAGCTGAAACAGTGCTAGTGGGAAGCTGAAAAACATGCCAATGCACTCTTCCTTTCCTGGCTTTCACAATCTCGGTGCACCAAGAATCCATATCGCTCTTTGAATTGAGCTGACCCTGAAAAGTTTCTTTGGCTGGTAAATAAAACAAAGAATATCTTGACCTATCTGCTTAGAAAAAAGGCACAAGAGGGACATCTGGCATTACTGCACTTTCCCGCTTAGTTCTCAGTCCTGACAAGTAAATGACTGATGAAGTACCTGAAGATTGTCTTCCTTTATGTGATCCAACATGCCACAGGATCTGCTTTTCACCTGAATTAGGAAATGGCCACCTGAGGGAGAGATACTTTATTGAGGGAGCAACCTAAGATGAGGATCCCATTGACACAGACTAGGGAACCTCCACAGTATCAGTCTCCTCACATTCAGGTCCGACACGGAGCACCTGTGCTGAAGTCCTTCCTCATTCAGCTGATACTGACAAGTTTTTTACAATGTACATATCACCCCAGATAAGAGAAATGTGCAGGATATTCATACAGATAAACAGAAGCCATAGAAAAATGGTCTCCAAAACAATCAAGCTGTTCCCGCCACCAACCAAGGTGGTAAAAAGAGAAGAGGATTATTGTTGTCATCCAATTAAAAATACCTAGGCAGCACTCAGACACAGTCCTATGCTAGATAAGATTTGTATTTACATAGATAAGGCCACCATGTCAGTCAAGACTGAGATGTTGGGCACCTGAGGGACATGCATTGCCCTCACAGTTGGAAGGAAATTATTTGTGGTCGTAGTCGTCCTTCACTATTGCTTAGTATTATTTAATGCTCCTATTTCAACAATGCCCTGAGGCTTTGATTAAGAACTGGCAATGAACTACAGTGCAGTCAAACTGCTCTTGCTGTTACTGCTGTTGTACCCTGTCACTGCAGAATTCACCTTTCCCTCGAATACTCTCCTTCTGCATGTCTTCCTCTGCTTTTCCTAGTCAGCATGCAGGCATGTCGGCTGCTTGCCCTCTGAGCAGAGGGCAAGTCCTTACTGAACATTTATCCATCACCTCTTAGATATCAGTCACAGTATTTAATTTTGATTTGCATGTGCTTTTGGAGATGCAAAATACTGAAGTGGTTGGTGGGGACTATTGCTGTTACCATTGATTTCAGATGCAAGTTTGTGTCCCTGGCACCCAGTTGTGGTTTCAGCAGTCCTGGCAGATGACCCTTTGCAAGTCATTTTCCTATTTGTTTCTTCAGTCATATGCTGAGTGGTATGGGTGGCATAAAGTAGATGAGGAAAGTAATATTGTTCTTCATCTAGAACTTCACAAATATTAAAAACTGCAATATATTCTTTACATTTTACTCTTGCTCTGTAATACCATTAACAACAGATAAATATCTCCTGTGACTTACTACGTTGCTTTGGTTAACTATCCTTGTCACATCCACTTTGTTTATTATGTTTTATAGTTGTCATGTCCATTTGTTCTGCCCAGCCACTGATCTTGAGGTGAAATGTCCCAAACCTTCATGCTTACTGTTTACCCAGTAAGTACCCTAGTAGAATGTGGGTAGCAATAACCCAAGTGACCTCATGCAATTTCCATAAGACAAAATTTTGCCTAATCCAGTCATTAGAAAAAACTAACAAAACCCATACAAATAATCAGAAGGTATGTTAAAAGAAGAAAAGCTTGACACAGCTTACCTGAGCTTGACCACCTGAATGAGGCAGAGGATCCCTCTGGGTATCAGTCTTTTCCTCATGGAAAGTTATCAGGCAATTGCTCTTCTTCAGATGGAAAGAAATTGAAAAACTATTCTTGCTCAGTTGGTCATCTGGGCTTCAGGAGTGGCAAAATTGGCAATATAACTTGCCTGAGCCAAGAAATCAAGATTGATTCTGTCCCTCCCAGAGCACTCACTGGTTTGTCTTATGCCCTTCGCTGGGTGAAAAACTGGCTG
>NW_009628449.1:0-854 GCF_000690535.1 Cariama cristata
TGTCAGGGCTGAGGGAGAATTTCAGAGGAAGGGTGCGGGAAAGGGGACGGCGGTGAAGTAACTGTTGATACAAGTGGCTACGAAGGGAAGGGAACAGACAAACCAGAACCCAACGACAGGGGAGGAAAGTGGGTCAATAGAGAAGGTAGATTTTCTTGAGAGAGGCTATGGGGAGAGGAGAAGAGGCAGCAAGAAAGGAAAAAGTGGCAAGAAGTGGATGGGGGAGGGGGAAAAAATCCAGCGAGAGCGAGAGCATGCATGGCGGTGTTTGAAAGCTGTTGCATTAGGAGGCAGACAAAGAAATGCCACTGAGCATGGGGTCTTACGGTGCCTGGGTAATTATAATCATGCTATTGTTTCCTGCACAGCAGCTGGAGATCTCAGAGCCTTCCTCAGAGCGGGGTAAGCATCATTACATTTGCTTCACCTACGGGAGAACCGAGGCTCAGAGCAGAGAAACTGCTTGCCTATGGTCACGCAGCAAGGCCAACACATTACTCTGGTCTAAACTATTACGATAAATGCAACTTGAAATATGAGTGGGACAGACAGGGACACACAGTTCTCAGTGGCATAGGAGAGAAAAAGAGATGGCTGATGTCAGCAGCCTAAATCTATTTTTTATAGCTCTAGAATACATAATGCCAAGTAAAATGACAGGTGGAGGCTGTGAGCTTTGGATTCTCTGTGCTTTAAACTACAAGCTAAGGAATACTAACCGGCAGACACACCACTATATGCACACACGCACAAATACGCGTGCATACAATAGCCCTGATGCTAGCATTATTTTGGTCCGTGCCCTTAAACAAGTTACTTCCTCGGTTTTCCTCCTTTCAGCAAAATTAAGGTAA
>NW_009628450.1:0-240 GCF_000690535.1 Cariama cristata
CACGCAGTTAAAAAGAGGGTTTCGAACTCTAGATCTGAGTTACAAATGGCTAAATCCCTTCTGAAGAAGCCTTTAGGCAGACATCTCAAGAAGAAACCCTTAATAAGAGTCTCCTTCTTTGGGGAGTAGATTTTGAGCAGTTATCTCTTCAAAGCAGTTTTTCTTTCTTTCTTTTTTTTTTTTTTATTTTTTTTTTTCAAATAGCAGGCCCTGTCTACTGTATTCTTGATTTTTTTTTTG
>NW_009628450.1:315-21996 GCF_000690535.1 Cariama cristata
CCCCCTAAAAAAAAAAATAAAATAAATCATAAATACAGGATCAGGCCCTGGGGGAAGGCAAGTCTGTGGGTTCCCTGCTCAGAGCTTAAAACCAGTGGTATTTAACTTGTTGCTGTGCTGTCATTGTCACCTCCTTTTTATTACCACATCTTTACACAAATTGCCCCAAAACCTAAAAGAATATTGCTTATCTATTTCCAGAAACATCCCCAGCTCCTTTGTCTTGAGTAGCAAAGCACTGGCTTCTGGACACACAGGGGACAATGTCTCTCCAGAGCCTCCTGGTATAAATCTAAAAATCATCTTGAAGCCAGTGGGCTACGGTTCATTTTATTACCCCAGTGTTAATCTGGACTCGGTACATAAAAACTGTTAGGACAATTAATCTGAATTAATTTCCAAAGTGAATTAAATTAAATTGAATGAAGACCACCTGAATTCTGAATAAGAACAACCTTCACAGGGGTTTCACGCGGTTTAATTAATCCACTTTGAAATTCTCACCTTCAGCTAATTTGGGTTATTTTCCTGAGTGTCCCCACGTAGGCAAAAATCTTCGAGGTAAATGTGGCTCGGGGGAATTCCTCTGGATTTACCCAGATGTAATTTAGAACAGAAACGTATCCTCTAATACTCTTTGACCACGGCACAGAAACGACGGAGAAATAAAGGATATATACGTCGTGCTGCCGCACGAAGCTCAACTTTCTGTAGGAAACCTTTTCCAAAAACGTATCTGGGTGTTTTACCGTTTCCTCTCACCCTGTACCTCTGTGTGTATAAATGCACGTACATGTGTACGTAGACTCCCAGACGTGCACGCGATGGACGTACATCCTATACATCCTTCCTCTATTTGTTTAATCCATTAAAGGCTCTCCTCTATGCACCTGAGATTCCCCTTGAAGTTAAACTGGGAGCTAAAGAGAGGGATCAGCCGGTTGGGAGGCGGGTTAGCACTGCACCTTCAAAGCTCACATAGGATGACAAATCCGAAATTGGCGGCCGCTCAGGACAAACTGACAAAGGCAAGGCTCTCTTTCAAAGAGCAAAGCCCCTTCTCCTGGTTGAGGAAGTTTCCCCGGTTTTGTAAAGGTTGTAGGTGTGATTTTCAAGCGATGTTGCGATATTATTGCGAAATCGGTCCTCCTCTTTTAATGGTACCTGGTGAATTAAGCGGAGGGACTGGAGCAGACATGGGAAGGTTTCGATTCTCTCCTCTTAAAAAACCATTTCAAGCCATTTAATTGCTATTTCAGCTATTTCACAAGATACCTGCTGTTTTTAAACAGTCATTTTAAAGACGGAGGGAATTTTTTTTTTCCTTCTGAAATCAGTGGCTGTAGGACTCACGGGTTAAAAATCCCTACGTTGCTTTTCTTAACCGATATCACGAGTGGCTTTTGGTACTTCTGAGATCAAATTCCCTAGGTCAGACCAGTCTGCTCCAAACAGGTAATTTGTGCTAAAAGTCCCAGGCTGTCATCCCAGGAGCCAATGACCCAAGCAAATGAAAACATTTTTAAGCACTGGATCAAGTTATGGTGAACGCATCTGCTGATTTTTCAAGCCTGGAGTTCTCTGTCTTGGTCTGAAATAACACAATCGCTGAAATAACTCCTCAAAAAACCCATATTTGTGGGGTAAGGTGTATGATCATGGCAGAGGACACCCAGAAACCTGGAATTTTACTCTTTAGTTCAACGAATTACGACGTGACCTTGCAGAGAGCCGTTTATAGACCAACATTTTAAAGATAAGCTCTCAAATAAGAGTGCCTGGTGAGTAATCTGGTTTCCTGCCCATCTGTCCAAACTGGGCATTTCTGAAAAATCAATCTACTTTGGATTGGGATTTCTCAATTGAGATACCTAAGTTGGAAAAATACAACCTCTTCTTCAAGCCTCAATTTATGCACCTGGAAAGGATGTGTGTGTGTGAATGTGTTTAGGGAGTACCATTCATTTACCTGCATCTTAGAGAGATTTTCTAAAAGATAGTTGAGTCAAAAACTCTCTTGTATCTTAGCTTTCACTCTCACTTCTTCGTAGAGCAGTTGGAAAAAAAACCAAAAAAACCAAAAAAACCCCACAAATCAACTGTAGCTAAAAGCATCATTGAAAAGCTACAGAATTACAAAGATTCCCAAGAAATTAGAAACCATGTAGTAACTCCATGATTTGATTCAGAGATTTCCAGACTCACTGGGACAGTGGACTGCTGCCAGTCCTCGTCATCCAAATTTTAATTTCATGCACTGTCAAGATACTGTGAAAGAGATGCTAATTATTAGCCCGTGGACAGCTTTGGACTGGCTTTCGTGGTGCTGTGGTCCCAGTGGTTTGCAGAAGCCAACTGGGAGCTACTGGCTTAATACAAGGCCTGGTCCAACACCCATTGAAATGAATGGGATTTTTTATTTCTAAAAGTAATTCTGAGGAATATTATAGGTTGGTTTACAAATACATATGTCATAGTGAGAAGATCTACATTAAGGAAAGGACCATGAAACCCAGTGGGTGTCACTCATTCCATCTGTCATCCACCCATCCATCCATCCATCCATCGATTCTCTTCAATGGAGAGATTATCACCAGACTCGATATCAAGGGCAGTTCAGGAACAGGTCCCAGGATGGTTTGGAGGCTACATCTCCAACAGACAACCAAGACTTTCTGGGTCGTGGAGCAAGGACATTTAATGAACTGACTTTGCAGTGTCCCCGCCGGAGAGTGGGACGCCTCACCTCATTTCAGATGTCCGTACTGTCAAATCTAAAATCCACAGTGTGATACTTCCCGGTCACATTTACACCTATAGTGTGCTGAGCACAAACCGTTTCATAAAATCAGCTACTTATTAGTCAAAATGCAAGCCAAAAGCCCTTGTGATGCTGAAAACAAGTCAGTAATAATTATCTCTGGTCTCTACCGTTAACTCAACCAAAGGGAGCGGATCCTATGCACTTGCCTCTTGGAGCAATCCAATTTCAGGGCCACGGTCGTAAGATCGGTCCACCTTCCGATCTGTTCCTTTCATAAATATGGAAGCATCGAAAGGAGAACACTCCTACCATTTTGTTTGGCAAATTTAGGCACCTAGCATCTACCCATCGGAGTCGATCTTTATAATGGACACAGGAGGTTTTCAAAGCAGGTGGCAGGGTATTTCATGGCACCTACACCTATTATAATATTTACCCAACTCATCTCAAATTTTTGGTTAAAAAAGAAGAATTTTGTCTCATGCTAGCCTGTCCCTCTACTTGAGGCAGTTCAGGAGTATCCTGTCAATGATGAAATGTGTTTTGATTATATATGGAATAATTTGACATATGTAATTTTAATACCACTTTATTAACTGTAACCCAAGCACATATCTGCCCTGCCCTTTGGATGACGCACAGAGTTCATTTCGCTCGTCCAGCCACTGATTTGCATTCAATATCACAAAAAATGGTTCTCTCAAAGCACTCGGAATTACTGAATTCAGATGAATGAAGATTTCTTTAAATTCATGGTATTCCCATCTCCAGTTATGACCCTTTAGACTTTTGGTATCACTGCTATTACTCTTACTATCCAAATTCCTGTCATTATTTAATTTTCTATTAATATGAACACCCTCCAGTCTGTAGAGGTACCATCCTACCAATCCACCCAGTATGACCCTCGGGCAGATCCTGTTTCTGGTCCCTCAGGAACCAGTATGTGCCCTTGAGCTCTTTCACTGTGAGATCCCTATATTTACCTCTTCCTATGTTCTCAAAAGTTGTGTTTTTTTTTTTTCCTAGTGGGCACTCTCGAGGAGCCTAGAGTGAAAAGGTTGCTTGCTCATGATACTTCAGACATGGTGCTCCCACCTCTTACGTTGATTGCTGGAAAAAAGAACAAAGCTCCACTGTCTGCTGCCCAGGGCTGGGACCATCTACTTATCTGTGTTAATACTGAGTACAAACAAAAATACCCCACATTTTTCAACCTACCAACAATAATAACTTCCCTTCAGACCAAAAGAGAAAAGCCAACAGGGTTGGTTTTTGTCAGGTAAGTATGTAAATAGCAGCAGGAAGTTTTTCGCCCTCTCCTTCTGCCTGTCAATCCAGATGTATCTTCAAGGATTTCTCCATACGTGTGCTACAGATCCCGGACAGCCCCTGCCTCACAGCCGTTTAACCAGCAGTTAGAGATGAGATCTTTCAAGAAGGAAAACAGAGGATGTGGTGGGGCAGGAGCTGCAATGATTCTCAAGTACCCCCAAATTATGGTCCTTGTTAAAATTGCCTGGGTGAATGTCCAGCGGGGCCACATGTCACCTCCAACCTCTGTCCTCCTGCATCCGTCTTCTTTCTCCAAAAACTCATATTCCATATCCTGGAATCCAGGGACTTCAACCCTTTCTCAGAGCCACCTCTGTCCCTGAGTACCTCATTACTTCCCCTGAAATAGCCCCTGTGCCTCCAAGCCCAAGCCTTTCTCAGCCCCACAGGATGCTCATCCCCATCAGGATGCCTGATGCTCCCACCATCTCCCACTTGGGATTGGGACCACTCACCTAGGTGGCTTCTGCCTTGCCATCAGCTTGCCTAATCACCTCTACTTCTACCTTGCTGTTTCTTTTTTTGCTACCATCCCAATAAGTATCATTTAGGTATTTCCAGAACCCAGCACTTCACTGATGTAACAGCAATTTCAAGGGGCAGTGAGTTTTCATCAGTGACAGAATCAGTTTAATTCCCATCTTCCCTTTCCTCACCCCCTGCCTCCTATTCCAGCTCCTCCACCACGGTTTAGGTCCCCGTTTATCTGTGATAACCCATCTGTCTGCAGGGTCACCTTCCAGCCTCGAACAGTGAAATGCTCCAGGGTGAACAAAATTTTCTACCTCCACAAGATGAGTGTTCCTCATCACAAAGGAGAAACGCAGAGAAGGAGCTTAAGAATATCTTCAGCTGCTTTTGAGATCAGAAAAAAAAAAAAGGCAAGGATTTGTTCCTAACTTATCCTTCTCGGCAAGTCAGTCCCTACATTAGGTACCTTAAATAAGGCTTTTTATTTCACAGCAATGTTAACGTACATTGGTGAGCTGATGTTTAGAAATCAAGCAAACACATAACTAATTTCAAAGGAGTATCATTAAAGATTCGTTTGGCCCAGAAATTAAAGTGTTTCCCATCTGCTTTCACTCAAGATTGTTAATTAATTGGTAGGTAATAAACACGGACACTAGTTTTGAGAGTTGTGCAGCAGTAGAAAAATGAAGATAGTACGGATTGGCTTTCCTGATGTTATTTTGTTAAGTCACAGTCCAATTCCCAGGAAAAAGCCACTGCAGAGAAGATGTGAGAGGGGTTTTTGAAGTGGTACCTTCAAGCTATCTGTAGTTCTGCTGCTTTTTGTACACCAGGGCATCGTCCTCTGAGTCTGGCCTTGCTGGCTTACCCTGGAGTTGGCTCTTTTCACAGTTCCAGCCCAAAACTGGGATGAATGGTTGAACCCCTTGGTCAGGGTTGGCGTACAAACCAAACCTGCAAGGTAGTCTCGTTCTACTCCTTGCTTTGCTACCAGCTGTTAAGCACAGTCTTGTGTAAGCCATGCAAGTGGATTTATTAATTGTACTAATTGCCCAAGTTCTTCCCAGAGCAAACCTAAGTGCCGTCAACGCATCGCTGTAGGGCAGGAGGAGGCATAGCTGCCTGGATAGCTGCTGGTTTAGGGAGCCTGACCTTCACGTGGCTAAATTTGGGGGATATGGATTCATCCGTAGGACAAATCCTCAAGGGAACCGTTTAGAAATAGGATAACAATCTGGGGAGATCAGTGCCTTAATTTCACTGCACTTCAGTCGCACTAAGTGCACTAACAAGTGGGTAAGTAAATGATAATGGCCGTAAATAAGCAGAAAAGTGCAATAAAAAGTTGCTGGGGCACTGGGATGCAGTGAGGATGCAGATGGCTGGACAATGCATTGTGCTTTTACCCCATGAATCCCTGTCCCAGGAATTAAACCCAAAATACCACATGGTGAGACCCTCCCCATCGCTCTGCTCCCCGCTCTGCCAAGTGCCACTTCTCCTGCAGATAAGGCGGACACTTGTCCCCTTTGGGGAACCAGGACGGGCGACTGATGGTCCCGTGGGAGCAAGCTCAGAGAAGATCTCCCGGACATGCAGTCAGCTGCTGTTGGCTTCAAGGGGTGGCACTTTCCTAAACCTCATTATCTGAAGAAACATTATAAATGCGTTCTTTTGGCCAAATTTTAGGAAAGTACGAGTTAGAGTCATCTACTTTGCCTATTTGTATTTGCTGCAGCCAAAGGAACAGAAAGACCATTAGCGGCTCTACTGCTCTTTTAACATCGGGTCTGAACACCCCTAACCCCAGAGGGCTTCACAGCAGTAGGAAAAGCCCCATGCTTGTAAGGTCTCCAGCCATTTATTACTTTTTTCCATCATGATTACCTTGGCTCCAGAAAGTTTTAATACCGTTCAAAATTCAATCCAGTTTTATTGACATCTCTAGTTTTGCCAAACAGTTAAACTGAAGCAGACGGCATGAATTTCAGTCAATCAATATTCATTTAAAACTGGACACCCATATGTAAGCATACTCTCTCCTTGGCAATGAGTAAGGAGGCTGAACAATCAATCCACACTTGTATTTAAACTCGTCGACTGTATTTTCAAAAACCCCCACATAAGGCAAAATTGAATGGTTGAATAAGGCAACATGTGATTTCTGTTATGTTATTATTAATAATTAATAATTCACTTAATAACACAGCAGGAGCCTAATCCAAAGCCCACTGATGTCAATAGATTTCTTTCCAGTGCACTCGGTAGCACCAGAACAGACACAAAGGCCCGGGTTTTTCACGGTATTTAAGCACCTACCTCCCGTGCTGAACGCAAACACCTTCTGCTTCAGGGCCCCTTAACTCAGAACAAGGCAGTGAAGTGATTGCGATATAACGGATGGTGAGTAACGGAGAGCCGGCCAAGAGAGGTCCATCTCTATACAAGAGGGTTCAGATTTAAATTTTGGCCTTACAGCACTGAATGAGTACGCCCACCTCTTCTATTATGGATGTACACCCTATATATGTGTTTATTCTACCATATTTTAACATAACATGCGGATCGCATGAATTATTAATAGCTATCATATGGTATCTGCATCCCCACTGAGGGTCTGGCTGTTTGCAGTCAGGGACTGATGTGTAAAAGATAAGAAGATCCAGGAAACACCAAGCTGTTAAGTTTATTTAAAACTTTCCCTGGCCTTTTCCTGGCTGCCGTTAACATCTTTAAGGCAGCTTCTGAGAAGTCCCATGGCAGCCAGACACCCAGGCCCAGGACAGCTGGACCTTCAAGTGAATATTATTGTTGTTATTATTACCGTTTTGGCTCCCTAATTAACCAGTTGGGCACTTGCCAGCTCTTTACATCTATATCGTAAGGGTTGTTTCCATTGGGTTTAGGCAGACAGTCTTACTTTAAGATCCCTATTGATCAGCTGCCATTCTCACGTGGTTAAAGCACTCCTCCAAGGGAACTCTCTCGTGTTTTAAGTGCACACAGTTACTCTCATGACTGGCTTGTAAACAGGTTTTAATGGGGCTATTAGTGTAAAAGGACAGGAAACTTTCAAAACCAGCCTTTTAAATATTCATGAAGATGTTTAATCTGGTGCTTAATCACCACTGTTTGCATATCGTAAAAAGAGGGGGGAGGCAGCAGTGCTTCACTGTTAGCTATCAACAGGGCATTAATAAACGCTTTTAAAGCCATGATTAATGCCCGAAGGACAGCCAAACTTTTAACAAAGCACGCCCCACTTTTTGCAGAAGAGCTCCCCAAAACAGGTGTCCAAGGAGAGCGTTAGCACCCAGGAGAGGAGATTCAGGGCTGGGCTCTGCTCTTGCCCACGCCAAGCGTGGCCTGATCCGTACCTTCTGCTCTGCTGCGCCGGCCACGTGTCCCCGGGTCTGACCGACCACACATGGACGTCAGGGTGGACATCTCTGCCTGAGTGTGGGGTCCAGAGCTCCAAGGGGGTCACCCAAAGAGAGCCATGCCCGGGGGGGACAGACCGTGTCCTATGGCTGCCCCCACCATGGCTGGATGGACCCTCCAGGAGATGCCAGTTTCTCCCCACTCCTCATAATGAGCTCATTCACTCGTGTTTTCTTTCCAGCAAAATTCTGATTTTAAGCTGGTGTACGCTGGCTGAATTGGTGCAAGAGCATGAAAAACCCGATGTTTAACCAGTGCTTTTGTCCCAAAGTCCCACTCTTTATAACCCCTCCTGACCTTTCCTGGCCGTGCATGTGGTGATACCCCTTTGCTCTCTGCTCTGATCTACCCCGGGAGCCTTGGGACTTGGGTAAAGGAGAAGTGAACTAAACACAGAATTTCAGCCCAGCTTCTGTGTTGCTTTGGGGGTTGATTTTTAGCCATTTCTTTGGTAATTTTTGTAATAGATGCTTTATTTTCGTTTAAAAAGTAAAAGCGGAAAGGATAGCATTTCCCCAGTGGGAGAGACTTCATGCAATTTTAAAAATGTGCATTATTTAATCCAATAGGCATTAAGATGCCTTGAGCTGTTAACACCTGTTGTGGAAATCCATAATACACGGGCTTAAAAAAAACCAACAACCCTGAGAGACCCATAAAGGTTCCTGCAGAGCTGTCGTCGCCTCTTGTGTCAATGAGTACTTAAGGACCCTGAAATCTGCGGCTGAACTCACTTACTGAGCACGTGCTTTCTCTTCAGCTCCAAAAAAAACCCAACAACTAAATTCCTTAGGATAATTTCATTGAAAAAAAGAATAATGAATATGAAACACCAGTGAACTGCATTTCTTACACAAACCTCTCATGCATTTTTCATACATTTCCCCACCCAGACGCCTAAATGCACCAGCTTATAGTCTACGTTACTATCTTGTAAAACTCTGTGTAAAACTTTAGCCAACATCTTTTTTTTTTATGCTTTGACACACTGTCATTTAACAGCATATGTCAAATCCAGGCAGCCTGCCCTCAGCTGAGGAGGTCACCTTTGTCTTCCACAAACGTAGATCAAAAAATGAGATTCCCGACAGGAAATGCAAGGGGAAAGCAAAATTCCCTGGGGAAGGTGTGGAAGAAACTTTTAATGTTATCTCACTTCAGCAAGACCTGTGCTCGCTTTCTCTTCATAATCAATAGGAACTAGTTATGGTGTGAAGTCCTGGCTGAGCTGAAGCCAGTGGAAGTTTTTTCAGTGATTTAATGATGGGCACCCTCTAATGGGACCTCCTAAAATGTAGATAACTGCGTTCAACAAGGGGCTAAGTGTCTGGTCCCATTTGAACCCCTCAAGGGTGTGCTCCTTGGCCTCTCAGCTACCTTGTTGACCCCTGTCAGACTGTCGTCCCCACATGGATGCTTCTCCCATCCTGGGTTGTCTGTCTAGCACCACGCATGCCTTTTAGACAGCTGAATCAAGCCTGAAGAGCCTGGGCTACATCTGCATTGAGGAACTTTTTTGGAGTGATGTATCCAAGGCAGGTAATGTGAGCCATGGTTGTGGGACATGTGTCTTCATTGCCTATACACAGCGTTTAGATGATGTACCTAGACGGAGAGGTGTCTTGCTTTTGTGGCTGGAGATAAATAGATGTCTGCATGCACACTGAGATCCCAGCTCCCAGCAGAAGCAATGGAGATTGAGATGGTACAAGCAATTGATCTACATCATAGAATCATTATGGTTGGAAGAGACCTCAAAGGTCATCAAATCCCACCGTCTACCAATGCCATCATGCCTGCTAAACCCACTAAACCATGTCTCAAAGCTACAACATAAGTATCTATGGCCATGCCAGATGTCCAGGGCTACCTGGAGTATAAAATACAAGAGGATTGTGGGGGGACAGAGTCCTTCTGGAGCGAGAGGTAAGGCCAGGGGAGATGACCAAGGTCCCCTCTGACATGGCTGGATGCGATGCTTGTGTTAAGGCAGCTCGATTGAGTCCCCTGTGTCTGCACGTGGAGCCAAGTCCCGCTTGCTGGGTTGATTCTGCACAGTCTGAGCTACATGAGATGGGTCCCACTTGCTGCAGGATAAGACAAATGCTACAGCTGCAGGAGGGATTATCGTAGGGATAATTAGAAACTTTCCTACCTGCCTTTATTAATGAAATAATTTTATAATTAGTTTGCAGCACTCAAGCCGTTTCAGCAGCAGACGTGGAAATCTCCAAGGAAGACAGAGAATAACAAGATTGTTTATTCATGGATCCTAGGAACTTTTTCACTGTGCCTGCCTCCCGTGGTGAACTCCCTGGGGACAAGTGAGAATTTCAGCCGTTTTGTGAAATCTTACTTAACAGTCTGCCGATGTTCAGATGAGGAGCGCCATAGGCAGGAGGACAGGAGACACCATCCAGAAGAAAGTCAAAGGCAAAGCTGTCGGTGATATGAGGAAAACCACGGTCAGGCTCAGACTGGGAGCACGTGCTGGTTGTGGTTGTATGTCTGGCACATGAGCTGGGGAGACTACTCCCATCAAAGTTTCCCTGTTTCTCTGTTGAAATCAGAGGATTTTTTTAGATCAGAACATAAGTTAGATGTTTTTCAACATTACTCTTGATTTCTAGACAAGTCTGTCTCAGTGAAGCACAGATTAGGTACCATTTAGCTTTCGCTTGAGTTTTACGACTCAGCGTTTAGGTGATTACGCCTTTCTTGAAAAGATCTCACAGCATTTACAGAACAAGGCTTTTGGTTTGGCCACAGAATTAGACAGGACCTTTTTTCCTAGGCGTGTCTTCAAGTAAAGCTGCTCAAAATTATTCAGACAGAAAGTCTGAGGTTGAAAACATAGCTGTTACTTCTGTTTTATAAACCATATGTAACTATTATTTTTTAATCAACATTAATTGAAAATTTATTATCATTTTTCTCATAATACCTTTTTCTCCCTGATTTTGATGTATTTCAATGAACTGCTTTGGGAAATGTTTCAGTAACAAATGTTGGAAAAAATGCAAGGAGCACTGAACCTATTTCAAAAACCTGTGGAATTAAAGAAAGGTGAAATTTTAATATTTTTAACAAAAATTATGCTTTTCTCCCAAGAATGTAAAAAAAAAATATTTTCCTAGGTACGTCAGGAACACATGGAGTAATCCTGCTCAGCCAGAGCGGTGAGTCCTTACAGTCACTTCTGAGATCTATCATGAAACTACGCATTGCATTGGAACAACAAAAAGAGGAGAATTTTCAAAGCTGTTTTTCTGGCATGATCTCACTCCCCAGAGATTGTCTTCTCAGTTAGATACTTTAGACCAGGAAAATTTCATTGGCTTCTGTGGTCATTCGTGACTGATAGTCATGGGGTTGAGATGAAATCTTGGTTGACCAACCATGTTTTCTCCATCCCACATGCTTTGGGGTAAATCCATGGCTCGCTGCCCTAGTTCTTCCTCATTAAGTGAGGTCAGCAGTTCATCATGTAGGCTGCACAAGGAAGCAACAATCCTAGGTATTTTTTTGAGAGGGAACAAAATAACCCAGATGAGAGGACGTCCTCACGGCCATCCTTGCGCCCGCAGTGGCAAAGGGCACAAAGGGATGGAAAGAACCCAAAGAATAGAGAAGAGTTCTGGAGAGATCCTTAAATAGATGTTTATTTTTAACTCTCACACCCAAGCCTGGAAGATCCTGTTCTTTCTGCAGGAGTCATGTATTAGTGTTCCAGCTGAGGAACATGCATTAACAACTCTTAGTCTCTTGTACTGAGCATTATGTCTCATCTTTGAAGTCAGATTAATGGAGATTAGTGGTACCACTTAAGAGTTTAGACATCATACTGACCCAAATTGGTTGTGCAGGCCCAATGTATAATGTTGCACATGCAGGGCTCTTAATGTCCAGAAAGTGATTTCACTAATTGTTTCAGAGAAGAAAGCTTGTGTTACTTTCTGCTCTAATCCTGAGGTACCCCCCTCCATGCTCTTCACATCCGCAGTCAGCCACATCTGGTTATCCATCTACATCAGTATCCATTTAATAATCAAAGATAATTTTGTTTTAGCTTCGGTTGGTCTGTCTGTTTGCCTTCCATGAGTGATTTCTTTCATGCCTCTGATCTGTCAGATGTCTGCTCCTGTTCCCACCAGGAGTGACACTGGACTTGAGGAAAACACACAAAAAGTAAACAGGCAAAGCACTGCAGAAACTGCTGCACTGTATTAAAACAAATGGTTTTAATTATTTTAAAGGCGATGTCTGGGCATAAGCCATGAAGAAACTGAAAACAGAGGAGGCAAAAATATTCTTGTTTAAGACTACAGAAATGGAATTGATCCTAATAATTCAAGTTTATTTTTGTGCAATAATTAAATAAAACGTCTTGCGTTTCTCTGGCCGTGTGACCAAACCCAAATAATTCAAGTTTATTTTTGTGCAATAATTAAAGAAAACCTCTTGCATTTCTCTGGCTGTGTGACCAAAACCAATTTGGAAACACGCTGAACTTTTCAAGAAATCATTCACTTAGTTGGATTTGGTCCTGATGCTATAAAAAATACAAAAGGATAGAAGAAAAGCACTTTCCCAGTGTTGCTCTTAGCAGTTCCCATGGGACTGTCTACTGATGTCGGTTGTTTTTGGATGGAGCGCTAAGAACAAACTCACGTTTCCTTGTTCTTGGGCCTGGCAGCCCTTGACTGTCTTGTAGTCTTTGTTCTGCCTCAAGAGTCTGCAGAAACATGTGGGACCAAGATCCAATTTATGCCCGTATTTCAATGAAGCAGTTGTCCTGATGTATGTCACCAGCTTCTCCATCCAGTCAATGGAGGGACATAGAGGTCTTTGCAGGAGATTGAGCACCAGAGTTAGGCAGACATTTTCTGCCTTCGTTGGCTTTCAAGAGCGCCTGCCCCTCTCCGCTAGGCAGAAGAGGAATTTATGTGCTTATTTTAAAGAGGACTCCTCCTTCCCTAAATAATGAAGATGGAGGTATCCGAGTTAGGCAGACTAAATCACCGGAGTGACATGTCTTCTGGCTCTGCTGAAGAGCAGCAAGTGTCAGGGTGCCATGGTTTACTGTCTCCTCCCGGTGACTGGCCAGATGTGTGCTCTACTTGAAATTAAATTAACCCAAGTCCAGGAGACAAATTCCCACCTCTCTCAAGAACTGCTCAGGCAGCACTTTTAATAGCTTACGTCCATCTCTCCAATAACATGTTAGAGACATTACGCTTCCAACACCATCTCGGCAAGGAGACCGCTACCTATTAACCGTCACCCCTTCCTGCAGCACCTGGGTTTCTCCCTGGGGGTTTCTCATCGAAACACTGACCCATCCTGACCCTGTTTAGCTATTGAGATCTGACAAGATCACAGCCTGAGGTGGTATGGCTGAATTTACATGTGCTTAACAAATTGCCTGTTCACTCAATTACATTTTATTTAATCATCTGTAATCATATAAATTATGTCTGATGGTAGTAAATGTTCGTGTCAGTTCCTAATTACAGATTGATTAATTGACTGTGGTGATTTGTATTACTTATATAAGAATATATGAAGATGATGATAAATTATGATTGGTATGCAACATTTAATGTGAAACATAGTCAGAACTAGGGGAAACTTTCCTGTCTTTGACACTTACGTCCCGTGTACCAAAGACGTTTTGCATTATCCCCTGCCCCAAAAAGAGACACTTTCACTAAATTAAAAAAAAAATGACAAAGAAAGGAGAAATACGGTGTGTGTTTTGTGCCTCAGAAGAAGTTCCAAGCAAATAAAAAGCTCTTGAAAGATTTCCAGCCATCAAGAACTTGCCTGTTGCTTTCTACTTGCTTCTGTATTGACCTGGACTGCACACCAACCCAGGTTTTAGTACAAAATTCAGGAAAGTGAGAAAAAAATTGTGCTAATTTGATTTGGATAGGATAAACCCTCTTGCTGTATAGTTCAGCTTGGTCACACTGCTGTCCTGACAATAGCTTTGAGTTTCAAGGGCTACTGGTATAAACCCAGATTTGCCATTAAGGAGGAATATTGTTTGCTCAAGAACGTCTACTTACCCAGACAAATGCTGGGCAGATGAATGATTTGTTAATGACCTTTGGGGAGATCCTCCATCATCTTAACTCTTCCAAGTTAATTTCTTAAACAGAAAGAAACCCAAGACGTAGGATCTCACCAAAGCCATACTTACTTTTCCCCAAATGACAACACATCTCAAGTCTAGGCCAGATGAAGACTTAAGTTTGGCAAACATTCCCCGTCTCCGTGACGCTTCTGAGTGCATACTGTCCTGTGGTTGTTTGCAGTCCTGGTTCAGAGAGTACAGCCTGGCCATCTATGTTGAAAATATTCTTGTCTTTTTCTGCCTTTTTAGAATTTATTTTAATTTTTTTAATTTATTTTTTATTAGAATAAGAGCAATTCAAAGTTCTCTAAGTTTGCAAAGAGCCAGGAGAGGGGAACGTGATGTGGTTCCCCACATATTCATGCACGGGATTCATTGACTTAGTCTTTCACTGCCAAGACAATACCATGAATGCCTCCTGATCGCAGAAGGTGTCCCTTTTCCCCATCACAGTCTTATGATTTGAGTTCTCTCCCAAGAGAGCTGTTAGCTTAGTGACTATCTCAGAATATTCCTTTTTCGGTGTGTTGCTCACAGCAAATCCCCTCTGTGACCAGGAGAGTCTGGGCACCCGCCTTTGGGTCTGACTTTGGCTAAGGTGGAGGGCAGTGAAGGTTGGACATCGCAATGCTCACCACAGCAGGACTGCCCTGCTACGAACGACTCTCGGAGGACTTTCTGGAAATCTCTTACATTGCAGATCTCATTTGTATTTTTTGTGACCATGTCAGTCACGAATGCACTCAGGTTTTTCTTCTCAGTCCTTCCCAGAAGATACCAGAAGTTTTTAAACTTGTCTGTCAGCACTGCCACTCCATTTCTACTAATCCAGTTAGCAAGGTCAGTCGACTCCGCCCACACAGCATGTCAGTCCTCCCCAAAACGATGCCTTTTGCATTTTCAGAAAGCATGATTAGAAAATGTCTACTTTTTGTATCAAGGTCACTCACAGACATTTAAAATATGGCTACTGAAAAACAATCCCTAAGGAGCCCCACTAAAAATCTATCCCCAGTCCAAAACTTCGGTTACTAGAGACTCTTATTTCCCCTACAGGTAAACACCTTACAATTGTCTTTCTAAGCCCCAGTTTCTCCAACTTCACTAATCCAGCTAATCCCTCTCTGAAGCAAGGATAAGTGACACCTATTTCATTTCCTTTTCTAAAAGTTAGGTCTCTTATCAAAGGAATATGCTAAGCACAAGTGACACTGTCTGTCTTTGAAAACCCAAGTTATACTTAAGATCACAGTGCTACATCTGTAGCCATTCTTCCCTCCAAATTTTGTTCCGATTTTGTTACCGTACTGAGGTTAGAGCACTTTTCAGACTGTAAAATTAAAGGTCTAATTTACCTTTCTACCACTTTATCTGGGATGGAGATTCTCTGGTGCCTTCACCTAGACTACGTTAAGCTCTCCATCACTTTCTCATGTCTCAGAGGGGGTAATTTCCATTTTTTCTGTCTTCTTCCTCAGTGTCCAGCCTGCCTGTGCTGCCACACTCTGCTGCAACCCCTCTCTGAATGCTGAACCAAGGTATACAGTTGGATGTTGAGAAGCAAAACCAATGTTTGACAGCATCTGATAAGAAACTTTTCTTTAAAAATGTCTCCAGTCCTGTGCTTCCTTCAGGAACCCACGTACACTGACTGGCAACGGTCTTTCCCAATGCTTTGCCAAAGTGGGTGCCTGTCCTTAGATCCACAGGATGGGTGACCACATTTTGGCCATTGCCCATTCAAGGAGCCCTTCTCTGAGCTTTTCCTGTGATGATTTGTGAGATATCAATTCTTGGGAGAAACATCCAGATAATTCTCCTTCTACGGTCCCCTTCCAAGAGGAGGCTTTGACGGACCCACAAAGGATAGGAGTTGGAAACCATCCCAAACCCCTAATTCCTGAGAGCCAAATAACTTTGACAGCTTCTTGTTCTCCTTATATTTGACAAATCTAGCAACTTTGGTTAATATTAGTAGGCATGACAAAGGCAGCCTGTTTCTCAAACCAGAATTTTCTCCTCTAAACTGACCATGTTACTGGTTCAGACAGGGTAGATAACATAAATCAGTTACCCAGAGGGTAAGACATTTATTTGGATCTATCTGCTTGGCTTCCACTTTGTTTGTCCATCTACCGTCAGTGTTAAACCACCCCGTACAGATGTGTGAGATCACAGCTTTTACTGGGGATATGTCTCTGTATCCTCCTGTTTTGACAAGAGAAGACCTCTCCGCAAGGATGGGTGCTCCTGCAGCGTGGGCTTTCTCTCCTCTGAGTCCCTAAGAAAGGCTGGGAAACACAGGAAGGTATTTTAGCAGATGATATTATTATGATTTCCCTTCCACAAGGAGACATTCTCTTGGGTTTTTTTGCTATTTACTTCCCTTTCCCTGTTATAACACTGGCTTTTTCTCAGATGCCTTGGTAGCCCCCCCTGCAGAAACTGTCCTGGTGGATGCCTACCTCTCGCTGGGACCTCTCATTGTGAGCAGAAACTCTCATTCTGCTGCCCACGTGTATATGATCTTGGATAAATTACTTACCCATCAATGCCTTGGCTTCCCTACCAGAAAAATCAGTACAAAACCGATTACGCAGTGATGTCTATTTAGCTAATGCTTATAAAGAGCCAAGGGACCGGGCATGGAGCACGCAATAGAAATATCTACCATGTTGCCGTTGCTAACGTGGTCACTTACATGCCTGTGTGTAAATAAATCTTGAAGGGGAAAAGCCTTTGGGATGACCAGGGAACACACAAATGCTGGAAATGTCTCATCCATTTATGGTGATCTGAATTTCTAAGCTGGAGCGTGAGCAGAGTTGTTCTGCTTTATTTTTGCTTAGGTCTTTAGACTTATGGTCTTATTTTTGGGCTTGACTGTGTGCCCTTTGGGACAGAGAGAGTCTTTTTGCTCCATGCATCTGCCCCGCGGTCCATCCCAGATGTTGCTGCTGGAGAAAGGGGTGCCCAGGAGGGACTGGGAGACTCCTCTACTCATCCATCCACATCCCCATCCATTCACTTCTTGGTTGATCTATCCCCTCACATGCAACAAACTGAACCAAACTGAAAAAAACCCTAAATCTAAATTTCCCATGGTCTTTGAGAGTCCTCAGCTCAGGACCTGCCAACAAACTTGCCATAATTAGCTCCTTTTACAAGTTTAATGGGATCTCACCCTTCTTTTTTTTGACAACCCTCTAACTTTTTCCATGAACAGGGTGGAAAAAGCTACCTGGCAGCTCAATAGACATTTCCGTAACCAGCTGTTTAAGTCAAGATAATTGTTTTAACAAAACTAATCTGTGCGGGCAAACAAGTAGAACTACGCTGGTGCCTTTTAAAAATGCAGTAGATCTGTAGTTGATGAGTTAGTATCAGTTAATTCTCATAAAAGGTCATTAAAGGTGCATACAGTGAAGTGGAGGATGGGGCGGGCTGGGTTGGAGAGAAACGGCATCCGCATGACTGATGTGCAACGCTCAGGGGTCAGAGCATTACAAAACGATTCTCTTTAATTATTTACGTCCCTCCATCTATCGTATGGTGGGCTTGGGCCTTCTACAAGGAGTTTCTGTTGTCCTTATGGTACTCTGCAGGGTTTTTCCTTTTCCTCAGGAACAGCATTCATTTAAATAAAAATTGTCTGGTGCCATCCTGTCCTATTTCCTGTGACTGATGAAAATTTGGAGAGGAGTGTGGGTGGTACCACTGCAGATGTTCAGCGTTGGGGAACCCTGTGGCATCGTAACCAGTGTGCGTAAATCCTGCGAGTCCATCCTGTATGAGCCTCTGGAGACGACAACCCATGGTGAGGTATAAAACTGAGACTGGGAAGAAAGATTAAGGCTGCTAATTTCATAACCGATGATCTATCCTTGTTATCATCATCAGCAACAATGAAGAAGTTTAAAAGCTTCTCTTACCTTTTCTCCCTGTCTCCAAACCTTCAGCAAAAACATCCAACTAAATTTTTTTTCTTTTTTTGCTGATGGCAACAGCATCAGGCATGCTATGTATCAGCCATGATATATAGCCTTACGAGCTGACTGTTGACAACTTACGGCTCTTTTGTCTGGGTTTGCCTACTTGGCTGTTTAATTACGTGAAGTGCCTGTTGTCTGTGCGACGTTCATACCAGCAGCCGCTGGAAATTCATGGATGATGTTACGTTTACATCAGCCATCAAGCTGATATTCAAACACATTAGCATGACCATAGTGCAAAATATATGGTAGGTGGAGTTGCTATTGCAGTATTTTGGTTCATCTACATGAGCTAAATTAGCCAGAATAATATTTCTTAGAATAAAATATTTCTCTTCATGATTTCAATACTTTCTTGCATCCCTTTTTTTTTTTTTTGAATGTTGATGGAATTTAAATTATTGACCACAGCAATTTTATTTTTGATGCAAATAGCAATTAATAGAGAGGACATTAGAAAGAAGAGTCGTGATGTTTTATGAGTATAGATTACTGTAAAGCTACATAATAAAATGAATGCAGCATACATAAAAGGTCATTATAGCTGCAATAATGCTGTCCCAAAGTACCCCTTTCATTCTGGAGGACTGAAACTTGTTATCAAATCTAAACGAAAAGCAAAAGTCTGAGACCTCTGTTACTGTGACATTTTAAAAATGAACCCAAAAGTCAGGGAACCATTTTTGTTAGTATTGTCCAGGAAACTATTTTCCCATCACTTTATTTCCTGAAAGATGAAAATTTAAACATGGAAAGCGGCAGGAATTTTGAAGGAGAAATTCTGGAATTTGTGATACAAGTGTCACTGATATTTTTAAGAAACTTTATGCAATCATAGCTAGAGGCCCTTACTGGGGTCAGTGTCTTCTACTCTCTAAAGGCATAAAAAAATCCTGGGCCAGAAGATATATTCCATGTTTTTGCTCTCTTTAATCTGCACATGGTGCCTGTGAAGCGATACCAGCTGAGTGGACATCTTCTCTGCTGAAAAGCTGAACAAAATGTTGTCTAAAGGTTTACTCAAAGGAGCATGTGTCCTTTTTTTCCATATTTGAATCAAAATAAAATTTCTTTTGTGTTCTTGCATCTTTGGATATTCTTCTAAAATGAAAGGGAGGCAGTTGTGATGAAGATTGGAAAAACAAAATATTAAAGCCTGCTAACTCCACTTGAAAAATGAAAGATGCTGTTTTTTTTCCCGAAATTTTGGGCTAGGTCTTTTCTGTGTCTGACACAGCCACTTAAATTCACCATGACTGTGCTGATATTATTGGTTGCCTTCCAGAACTGTTATTTTGGCATTAGATCTTAAAAGAAACTCTTTCTGTTCCACTTGGGACCCAAATCTGCCCCATCTCACTTCCATTTAATATCTCATGTCCACTTTTCTCTCTCATGTTCTCCCTTGTTTACATGCAGCCCAAACCTCTCAGTGGTAGAAGATGATGGCCTTTCATCAACCATCCTCATGGTGCCATTTCTGGCAAGGCCAAAAGTTGACCCCCTCCACTTTGGGACATCCTTGTATCGCCAGACTCTAGTGGGTTTAGAAACACAGTTCCTATTAGCCTCTAATAGAATTTAGGCCCTTAAATCACTTTATCCTTAAAGGACTTAGGAGCATCTCTACTGAACATTGCAAAACTTGAGTAGTTTTCACTTTCAGAAGTCACGTAGGTGCTCCGGGCTTATCTTATAGAAAATGTGTGGGATGTAAATCCCAACAGTTTCACTCATCTTCAAGGACAGGGCTTGCTTGGTTCAGGCCTTGCAATTCTAAACAAAGTGATGCCCAAATGCCTTAGACCATCAGAGAAATCCCACCTCGTATTCTCAACTACGTAGCTACAAATGCTCATTTCACATTTTAATCTCTGTCTTGAGGATGAGCATGCATAAGGCATATAATTTTACTTAATCTGAGATCTGCCAGTATAAGAAGCTATAAAAGAGCTTATGATTATTTATTTCTCCAGGCATTTCATTCATATACCATTAGAGATATATAGCTAAATGTACCTCCTGTGTCAATGGTAGTACTGTGTGAAATAGCAAACATTAAAAACCCATAGGAGAGGTTGTTGTGTTAACGTCTGATGGAGGTTTTTAGTAAAATGTTTGGGTAGTGTTTCATCTGGATGCTGGAAAGCAGTGTACAGGCATATGGCTCTACAGACTTTCATCCATAACATAGGGCATGGTTGGGTTTTTAAGATGACCAACAACTCTGTCCATCAATGTATTCAGCACATATTGTGCCTGTCGTCTCACTAGATCCAGCGTGACACGAAGATGCTCTACCTGTCTGCTGGAGGAGGTGGAAAAATGTCAGAAGTGCTGCCTTTTTTTAAAAACTTTTGAAGACTGTGGTAGGTTAATTGGGAGCTTTTTAGTTTGTGTTGGCAAAGGTCCGGAAGAATTTGTAGAAGATTAGGAACGTGAAAGGGGAGGAAAAGTGCGTGCAGCAGGGGGAAGCAGATGGCTGCAGCTTTCCCCTTGCAACTGTAGATCAAAGAACTGGTGGTTTTTAACAGGATAATTCTCCTTGCTCTTCTCTACGCTTGCTTTCCATCGCTGTGTGCCATAGGTACCCAACCCAGCACCTTTAGCACTTCCCGAAGCTTCTCTATAAATTACCTGTACACGTACACGATACACATCCTGTATTATCCCCACACTTGGGTTTATATGTGCTTTGAACAAAGGCTTGCTCACGTGGGCCGGGTTAAAGATTTAAGGTAGGAAGGGTCTCATCCCTGTTTGAATTGAAAGCGTATGTTACAAATGATGCAAAGCTACAAACGATATACACTGCTAATTGTTTGATGCCATCCCATGGTTCCCTGGACTTGTACGCTTTGTATGTTCAGACTCTTCTGTTCACTTGGTTGTCTTCTGTGTGTGAGAAGCCATATGTTGCATTAGAAGTTGGTACTAAAGCTTTATGAGTGCTCAATAGGGGACTGAAAAATGAGGAGATTTCCATGATGTGCTATGGAGGGCAGAGAAATTACATCTGGCACAGAAGTTTCCCAGGGAATGACTGGGGAGGAGTTGGTGGAGGTATTCATGCTTCTTTTTTGACGTGTCTTTATGGCTGCAGCTTGTGACAGGACTTTGGTCCAACCTGGTTACGCTTGTTCTTGTGCCCTTACTTGTGCACTAGGCTAGGACTTAATCCTTCACGCTGGTAAGGTCAGAGCACAAGGTCTGAAACAGCAATTTGAGGCCATCACCTAAAATCTGACCGCTTAAGAGAGCCTGACCAAGCCTGGGCTTTGCCAGCATGTGCGATGGTGGGAGCACACCGTGGGAGCCCTGGTGCACATTAAGGGGTGGCAGGTCTTCTTAACCCCTTGCTGTCAGGAGGACCATCAGCAGATCCCCATCGTACCTCGCTATGCCCATTGCTGGGGTTGCTGTGGCTGTGGAGCCAGAGCCATTGCATGGTTCTTCAGTACTTAAAAACACTGGGGTTCCCAGGCTGCCTAACCAAAATCAGCTGGCTAGGGTAAAGTGATGCTGCTCCTGCAGAA
>NW_009628450.1:22021-22275 GCF_000690535.1 Cariama cristata
CTGAACCCTGGCTGGGGTGCTCGGAGACTTGGCAGAGCCCCCCAAATAAGGGGCACTGGAGGAGGGAGGGAGCCCCTGGGTGCAGGGAGGTTGGGGAGCTCTTTGGGGAGCAGGAGGGAGGCACAAACGTGTCGTGGTGAGCATGGCCATCAGCAGCACCCAGCATTGTACAAGGATGAGAACCTATTTCTATGTTTCATTCTCAGAGATTCGCTGTGTGGATATTACAGTAGCTGCTGCCACCCCTCATCAAG
>NW_009628450.1:22315-43329 GCF_000690535.1 Cariama cristata
CTGCATTTGGTAAAGGCGTGATAGGAAAAAAAAATTAATAGAAGTTCCTTCCTCCCCTCCTGAGAGGGGCAACGGCACAGAGGCATCTGTGTGTGTGTTTAATGGGTTCAATTTCCTTTCCCTGCCATGGTTTGGTGGCTGACAAGGGAATGCAGCAAGATGGTGGTTACTGCTGCTTTATTGAACGGGACTCCACGAACGCTCACCTGGGGATAACGCAAGCAAGTGCCCAGGCTTCCCTCTCCTCAGCATCTGTGAACGCGGCCAAGGGCAAGTATTTCTTTGGGAAGGATCATCCCCCTATTTGCTCCTCTTTCCATCTCCAAAGAAGTCGAACTGGCACAAAAGGATGCTGGCAAAGTGGATGTGCTGGAAAAGCAGAGCTCCTGGAACGCTCCTTGGAGCATCATAAACATGTGCCGAAGGAAATTAATTGAATGCTGTGTATCGAAGGAAATAACAATAACAATAACAATGCACATCCCTAGGAACTAGAGTGGGAAAAGACCTACGTGGTTCTTTCATTTCTTCTCTGCCAAGGAATGATTGTTCTCTTCTCCAGTTAATCCCACAGTTGTCAGGCAGAGATTTTGAAGGGGGGAGGTGTTTTTCCAAGGGCGGGTAGGTGCTAACATCAGAAGAGGCAAGACCCTTTTGTGCATTTCAGCAGAGATGCTGGAGATCTCACAGCGATGCCCATGGTTAGAACCGGCAGTCCTGATCCATGGTGGCCCTGAGGACCGGGAAGGAGGACATGGACCTCACCCACCCTGCAGATACACTGCAAGGTTGGACTGAGGTCTCGTGCTGGCTTTCTGCTTGGGGTGCTTTTGAGACCAACATGATCGTTTTTCATAAACAAACTTCAGATCCCACATGCATACAGATTCTTGCCCGTTGGTTGAGCTGCTGCCCTCAAATTTGTTGTCTCTGATACAGCCTTCCAGCTTACACTGGGCTGTGAAAAACCAAGTGATTTCCCCAGCATCGAGCAGGGATCAACATTCAGCCACACATGGTTCTTCTCTCCTTCCCTTGCATGATGCCATCTTCATACAAGATCCCAGACAAGCCCTGAGCTGAGATGTCCCTGCCACATTTAGGAGTTTATGACCTGTCCTTCCACTCCTGGGGAAGAAGACTTGAAGGAAATCAATGGTCACTGTCATTACAGGAGACCGTGGAACCTGCTTGGAAGAGCTGTGAAGATTGGGGATGGAATCTGATCTAAAGGATGGTCTTCAAACTGTGGCTCATGAGATATAACCGAGGAACTGGAGGTGTCCGATTAAACAAGTGTCTGGGACTTGGATGGACTAAATCCAGCTCTTCCCTTGAAACCCCTACAACTGCTTTGCCTCTCTGCACCTTCATTCTCCATTTATAAAGAGCTGATGAGAATATGCCTCTGCTCTATCACACCGAGGCTTCATTCATTAATACTTAGAAAAGGTTTCGAGATCCTCAGATGGCCAGTGCAAGAGAAGTAATTATTTATTAACAGCCTCCGTGAAGGTGTGGGCAGCCGTATTACATCTCTCCTGGGTATTTAATTTAGGTACTGAGCATTTATTGTGGGTCTGAGAAAGTAATTGCTGATCTGGGCTGCTGGAGGTGGTAAAGTTTTTTTTTCTTTTTCTTTTTTTTCTTTTTTTTTTTTTTCTTTTTTGGTACCTGAATGAAATGCCTATAAATGCAGATATTTCTTACAATGGAGATAAAGAGTTGATACCTAGGGACCAAGAGTCCTTGAGACTTTAACCGAGGCTGAGATGTGCCTCTGTTAAATTCCCTACTGGAAGGCGCTCAGGGATGGTTGGAGTGATGGAGGCGGGGGTACGGTGCTGCTTTCCCCCTTGGGCATTCTTTGGGTGTCGGGGACGGTTTGCTCTGAGCCAAGCTGGTGATGGCCAAGCACAACGAGCATCCCCTCCCAAATTTCTCCTGGGCTGATGTCCACCTTCCCCTGCCCTCTCTCCTGGGACAAACACCCCCTCCCCAAAACCACCCCGTCCCCTCCGCAGGTGTGCGGGGCCGCAGCTCGTCTCACCCTCGTCACGCTCGCGGGGGAGATGCGCCGTAATGCCGGGCCTTTGCCATTAAGCGTCTTCCGTCTCCTTTTCTTTTGTTAAAGCCAAATGGAACAATGTAATTAGCTTGTTACAATTAAAGTGACTCGACTGGATAAATTGTAATCACCCAGACTGAAGTTAGGCATCCCTGCAGGTCCCGGCCAGAGCAGCTGAGCTGCCTCATTTGCATAATTAAAATATACAAATGATAATGGATTTTGTACTCAATTTCCAGCGGCTGTAAATTCGAGAAACTATGAAATTAGAATAACTGAGATGGAGCCCGCCTTGAGGTAATGAGGATGACAAGTTTTGACAGTAGGGGTGTTTATAACACTAGTTTCTCGCTGCAAAATAAATAAGTACAAAAAAGATTAGACAGCGATATTAGTTAATAGTTCCACGGGCAGTGGGGAAAGGAGATAGACTGGTGATTACCTCTGCAAATTTACGCTGCCTTTTTGACAAGCTCTCTCCTAACCTTAGGGGACACCTTTCGCCTGATTATGAGAAATTGAGAATGAATTAAATGCATAAAAAGGGTTGTCACAGATAGACAAACTAAAGGAAAAGAAATGAAATTAGTCTTGCCATTTTAGCTTGCCACAGGAGGAGAGGGGGAGAGGGAAGGGGAAAAGGCTGGGAGAGAGGTTTCAGCATTCCCGCAAGGAGGAGATGAAGAGACCGAGCGGTCCAGAATTGAGGCTGATTTCACAAAAAATGGAAAGTCCTTGGGATCCCAGGTGAAAATAGGAGAAAAAAAAATTTGGGGTAGATAACATCTTGGCCAGGTCAGCTCCAGGTTCTGTCTGGGAACAAATTGTGCTTTTCCATGAATGTTTTTTTTTAATTTTAATTTCTCAGCAAATATTTTCTGCCTCCATTTTTAAGCTTCTAGATCTCCTGAGAACCCCTCGGAGCTGGAAATCCAGGCTGAGCTGGGGGTGGGCAGGTCGCCTGCCTCCTCTCTTACATCTCTTTGTGCACACCTCTGAAATCACAGCTGTTTTGTGAATATACACACAAACATAAGCTTGTTCACAAGTATTTTGCAAAGCCAAGCTAAAACCGGGTGTTTCCATTCTCATTGACTTTCCCTCTTGTCTGAAAGAATTAATTAGCAATTGAGTGTGGTTACCAATGGTTTTTTGCAACTTTTCTCTCTCTCGGTAGGACATTCAGGAGCATAAGGACCTGGTAAGACCAAATGTTGAGCAGTAGATGCCCCTGGAAGGGTATGAAAAGGGGGGAGCAGAGGGCCGGAGCCAGGACTGCTTGTGGTGGGCAGGATTTGCCTCCTTCCAGCTCCTGCGAAGCCTTGGATATGTTGATTTTGCTCTTTTTCCCCCTTTTTGCTCTGATGGGAATCACGACGGTCAGCTCAGATGGAAATCCCAATCTGAGAGATGGCTGGATTTTCCTAGGGATAAAACATGGACAATTTCTTCCTCCAGAATGAGGACATGAACAAAGAATTAGCTGAAGGAAAGCTGTCACAGTGCTGGTACTGTTTTCCTTGCCCCTTTGTGGAGACACAGAAGGGACTGCGGATGCCGAGGAGCACCGAGGACCAAACCTACCTCGTAAGTGGGTTTGGAAAAGGCGTTGATATCCATCCTCCTTCTCTAGGATCCCTGGGAGCTGAGGGCATGGATCTCATGCTTAAAAGCATTTAGACCCTCGATAGTCCAATGAAATTCTAATGATAGCATTGACAACCTGTAAAGAAGGTGGCAAAAGGTGCAAGAAGGCAAGAGAGAGGGAAAAGGGGGAGACATGGGGAGTTGAAGGAGGAAGGGAGTAGAGAGGAGAGGGGAGAAGGGAAGGCAGAGGGGTACCTGAAAAGCAAAGGGAGCAGAGGTACAGGGAGAGATAGACTGAGGCTGGGGGGGCTGCAGGGATCCCGATCGGCCCCATCCCCACCTACAGGTAGCAGCAGGAGCCCTTTCCCAACCTACCTGGGAATATTTTTGCAGCAACTGCATATTCCCCTTTCTCGCCCATAGCCATGGGTCAAAACAGTCCAGTGCTCTGTACTTATCCTTTTAAATGTCACCGAATGAACCCTCCACTCCACCAAAAGGTACTGCTTGTTTTCAGGAGTGTTGGGCACAGCTTTCTTCCTCTCTCTCCCTTTTTCCGAGCCTCCAGTGTGTTTTCAGTTCAGGTACAGCCGTCATTTACGTTTTATAGTTTGCTTTACAGCATCTTGTTATGGCGTTATCTGTTAAAGAATGTATTTTTAATGTGTTTTATAGCATGCTTTATAAATAAGTTATTAAAGAATGTACCTGCAGCTAGTGATCACTTAATAAATATTAATAAAGCAATTCCAGATGAGGCCATCATTAAGAGTGTTGCAGCACACTCATGCTAGTTACCTAGAAAGAGTTTCTGTACTGGTTACCGAAAAGTTCAGGAGGGCTGAGATGGGAAGAGTTGGGAAGAAAGGTGGGAAGAGAACAGTTTTGCAAAGTCCTTTTGGCCTTGAACTCCAGATTGAGTAATTTTTTTTCATGAAATATCAATGGCAGGTTGGGAAGGGGGGATAAAAAAGGGAGAATGTCTCTGAAGATGTGTCTGGGTTGGTGTCCATAGCAAAGGAGGAACCCAGAGGTGGCTTTGCAGGAGGGCAGTGGTCAACTCACCTCGCTGACTTTTCCTCTCCTGCCTAAAATGTTAGCTTAGCCTTGAAAAATGTGTCGAAATTTAGTCAATCCTATTTATTTTTCCATATGACTGAATCTGTATTTTTTGGTGTTTCCAGTTTGGATCTGGTGCAACCAATAGACCTGTAGCCCCAGGGTAAATACGGTCATTGCTCTCCATTTTGCAGATCCATTTTGGTTCTAGCTAGAGGAGGCTTAAAAGCACCCATGGGTGCAAGACCTGGTGACAGGCATGGGCTTTTTCTGTGGAAAAAGCCACCCGAATCCAGGCAATTTATAAGCTTATTTAATATATAATAAGCTTAATTAATTTCTAAGTTTATAAACTCAGTTTGCGCACAGTCTGTAGGATGGTGGGCAGCAGCTGAATTATTCACAACCCCACTGGACAGTGGTTGCACAAAGCTTTCCTTAGTGTCTGAGAGCAGAGCAAACGCGTAGGTGTTCTCTTCTGCTCATGCAGGCACTGATGGAAGAGATCAGATGGAGAAGACCAACCCTCCTGGGTTGCCTGCGTACCCAGTGGACATTGGGAGGGAGGTGGTGGTTTGGAGCACTCTTCGTAGCTCCTTACCCGTGCTCCTGTCCTAAGTTGCCTTCTGGGGCAGTAAACCTCTGGTGAACACCTCTGCCAGACATTAGTATCTTTTTGCCATGTGGTGCCAGAGTGAATTGTGACCTTTGTGGGTATAAGTGTGTCTCCGTCAACATCCACCTCCTTTTCAAATCGTGTGTGAGGTCCCTCCCACCCAAGCCTGCTCCTGTCCTGCTCCGTGACATTTTTTCAGAGTTGGGTTTCCAGCAGACCAGGGATGCTCCCAAAGGGGAGAAAGTGTTTCATGGAGGAAGAGTCAGCAAAGCTGGCTTCTTCCTTCCACCTCCCCTTTTCTGCTCTCATTACGGGCTAGGTGTTCTCCTCCCACAGCACAGAAAGCAAAGGATGGGTTTGAATGATCCCTCCTCTCTCTGCAACTCCCGTAATTGTCTTTGACACTGTTTATCATCTGTGATAATACAGCTGTGCCCTCTTACCTCCAGCTGCCCTAATTCGTGTTATCAGTCTGGCACCGGGGAGAGGGAAGTGAGAGGTACGGAGGAGAGGTGAAACCATTACAGAGCTGACAGGGCAGTGAGAATGGAGCCTGGTGATGGACTAGCCATCACTTGACCTGAATGCAAACATACATCCTATTGGATTGACCTTTCCCTGAGAGTAATGGATCTCCTCGTGCATCATTTTTGCTACATTGCTGGCCATCCCAAGGAGATAGTTTCTGGTAATTAAGATAGATCCCTCATATAATCCACCCGCAGCGACAATCAATAGGCACCTCCAGAGGGATATTTCCAGATTATTGCTATGTCAGCACAACTTTTGGAAGCTTTGTAGATCTTGTCGGGAGAGGTACAATCAGGAAAGCAACACAGGGGCTATTTCTGGGGAGGCAAGGTGTTTGCGGGAGCCATGCACGCGTTTGTAGGTATGTGTGGGTGATTATGCCCTTTCTTGTTTGGGATGACAAATACATAAGAATTATAAACCCTAATACTGCTGTAATGAAATGTCATGGCAGAAACTCTGCAGTCTTACATGATCACATGCCTATTACGGCAGCAAACTAGATTTGGGACTCTTATTTTGAGAATGGAATTCCTGCAGCTAAATTAGACTCCTTCTCCCACTCTTCTCAACACAGGAGGCACTTTCTTACTCATGCTTCATCCTTTTTCATGTGGCTTTTGTGTAGCTATAAGGCAGGGCACAAAGATTCCCTGCTCACCGCAGAGGGGTTGGACTAGATGACCTCTAAAGGTCCCTTCCAGCCCAAATGATTCGATGATTCTATGATTTTATGATTCCCAGCACTATATACAGATACCAGACTGTACTTGCAAAGGCAGAACTAGGAGAAAAAGCTTTGTCTTCATTTGCAAATTGAGTACATTTGATGGAAGTGTCCTCCGAGGAGTGTACAACCAGATGATACAAGGACCTCTTGCTTCTCTTCATTGAGTCACTTTTCTAGCTGTTAACCAAAGCTACCGTCACAGTGTCTTCAAAATCCAAATCTAGATCTAGGAATGAAACTCCTGCATGTTACGACTGTACAAAGCAAGAAGCTACCCAGTTTGTGCTGCCCTCCTCAGAGGTACAAACTCTGTCAGGGAAATTCAGTTTTAAGTGGGGTTCAAGCCCCTGGTATTTGAACCAACTAAGTGAAGACACTTCCTTTGAGTTCAAGTCTATTCCAATAATTTAGGATAAGATGTGGGAGCCATGGAGTCGCTGCATTGCATCCTTGCATCTTCCACCAATTCCTGACATTCTTCAGAACATCCCTTTGCTTCTTTTTGACTCATTTTGCAGCAGGTTTGGCTATATAATGTATATTCATATCCCACCGTGGAGTCTGGAAGAGAGACATAAATCCTAAAGAAACACCCTGAGGCCCCAAAGTACCATAGAAGGCAATATACAGCATATTTTATGGACTCTCACTCTGTTTCTCATTTGCTATAGGCAACTAGAGGAAAAGATGTGCTTTTGAATGGCTGGGGCTGCCCCAGCACATGTTTGGGGGGGTCATTAGCCCATCTAATTGGTGTTTTGGAGCTCCAGAGTGAAGGGTTGGCTTTGCAGCTCTTGGGTTGGGTGGTAAAACCTGTGCTGGTGTCAAAAGCCTCTGAAAATTGTTCTCTTAGTCCTATTGATCTAAGAAACGCAGTCAAACATGAGTTGGGATAGGCACTCTAAAAATGTCAAGGGGAAATTATTTCAAGCTCTGAATATATATGAAGTTAATAACTTGGCTCTTCCCATTTCCCTTTTTAGCTTTTACTCTGGATTGGTGACCTGATTTTCCAGAAAGGAATATTTGGTGGGTCAGTGGTGGGGAGGGATGCAAACGATTCCCTGTAAGGTTCAGGCACCATTTCTGCAACCAGAGCCTGATCTTCTTGCACCGTCCTCTGAGGGCTTCTGGTCTGAGAGGAAACCTCCAGAGTGTGACTTTTTTTTTTTTTCTTACTGAGTGTTTCAAATTTACCTGATGTACATTTTTCATCTGAGTCATCTTCTAATCTGTCTTTGCTCTGGAAATGGCATTTCTGGGTGTCCCGTTAAAAGGGAAATATAGAAAAACTCTCTTGCAAGGGCAAATCTCTTATGGAGGTCCCCGACCTTTGAACTACGTTTCAAACATTGAGACACAGAGTTAGTCTCTTTCATCTCCAGATTTTGTTATTTGTTTCCATGAATTTATGGAACATTTCTGCTCTCTGTCTCTCCTAATCTTTTAAATCAGCTTTACAAACCCGACCAGAGTGGAAGGGCAAAGCTTTAAATATAGATAACTCTTGATTTTCCGTTTGAGTGAAAGTATACAATACCAAAACATAGCTATTTTGGAGAAAGTATGTGACTGAGGTTTTTAATGAGTAACAAAAGAGTTTATAAGAGTTCTAAGTTTCCTAATGATTTTTTTTCCCCTTAATAACTCCATGAGAGTCCTGTGAAAAAATACTGCCGACTGACCTGACTGTAGGATTAGTAGGTCCCCACTAATTCACAGTTCGGCATACAAA
The DNA here is from genome assembly GCF_000690535.1 of Cariama cristata. Taxonomy (NCBI): domain Eukaryota; kingdom Metazoa; phylum Chordata; class Aves; order Cariamiformes; family Cariamidae; genus Cariama; species Cariama cristata. The sequence continues at coordinate 30,642 of NW_009628450.1, forward strand.
AGTCAAACTACAAAAAGTCAGCGATGTGCCTTTGCAGGCTATTGCCAGCAGGTACCAGCCCATCAGATCAACCGTTGGTTGAACATAAGGGTTGGCTTTGGAAAAAAATCCCCGAACTCGTCTGTGACTCACTAATTTAATCTCATCTTGAAAATAATTCCTAGTAAATAAAAGAATATGAAGATCAGAATATCTTCTGATCTTGAGAAACAATCCTTTTTTGTGTCTGTGTGATTGTAGATTAATATCTTTCTGAGCTCTAGTGAAAGGGGCCATTATAAAAATGAGGTTGGCTAAGATGATGTTATTTACAGAATATGTTATTTACAGAAAGGACATGGGTCTGATTAAATCACAAGCAGGGAGATCTCTTTTATGGTGACAGGACAAAATATGCATCATTCAACAGAGGTGCTTGCTTCATTTCAGTAATTAAGGACTAAAGTAACTTGGACAGACTGTCAGCTTCGATATGGTGGAGTTAACTGGTAGATCATGTAAGTAAAAGCTGTTTGATTAGATCAAAAATTAAAGGGCCATCATTTCTCCTGTTATCTTGCAATTTGCTGTTGAGATCTGTTGAAGTACTATTACCAAGCACACACCTCCAAGAGTAATTACCTATAGGGCTATATTTTTTAAAACTCCTTTAATAGTTTCCCTTTAGAACCCAGATAAGCGACCAAATTTTGGGAGGATCTGGCTAGACACCTCCACAAAGAGACCTTACATTAGCAGGGCTCAGCATCTGAAGTTCCTATTAGCTGCTCTTTTCAAAATCAGACCTTAAAAATTTCTGCTATAAATATTTTTTACCTAGTCTTGGGTCCAAGTTTATTTTATTAGTGTGGGCAAGAGAGAAAGAGATTTCAGTGCTTTTCCAATAAACTCCCTGGTGTGCCAGAGATATAAAATGCAGCCATCCTATCCGCTACATATCCTGCCCAAGGTTTGGGCTTCACTTGAATCGTATTGAAATGCAGAACAGGGTAAGTGGAACTGGAAACCCTTGGCAAGTACCTTACTGAAGGTAAAGTATTGGCAAATTATGGGAGCTGCAGAGAGAGGAAGAACCTTTACATTGCTAAGCATTATTAAACATCTGCATCTTCCAGGATAACTTCTTCCTGGGGGACACCTGACTTTTTTTGGATGTCTCGGGTCTAAATCATTGTTGGACCATGGAGGTGAAACAAGCCATCTGTTTCATCCTTGCACAGATGCTGAGAACAGGTACGATAAATTGCACCCAAATAGCACCCATTTCTCCCGCACTGCCAGCAGGGCCACGGTCACCCATGGTTGAGGAGCTCACTCCATCTCCAGACATACGCACAACGTATTGCCTGGTGAAGTTGATATTCCATAGTAGCACATTTTTTGAAACTCGTTGGGTGTCTCCCACTGATGGCCGTGATTTTGCCACCCTTGTTAGTCTTCTGCTCTAGGCAACTACAAGCTTTGTCTGTGCTTGAAGCTAGTACCAGCATCGCCAGCCCAGGGCCGATGCCTTTCCAGAAGTGTCATCTAGACAGAAACCAAGTTCCTGCGGTTTATGAGGTCAGAGGTGTGCAGGATGCAGCTGCGTGACCTTCCAGGTCTTTCTGGCCCTTAGAAAGGATTAAAACCCCAACCTGATAGCCAGGGTCTCTCTCTTTCTTTTGGAGTTCTGTTGGGATACTGCCTCTGACTCTTTCCAACACGACAAAATAATTTCCAAAGCTTTTCCGGTGGTTTCATGCTTACGTTCCCTGTGTCAAAACAGTTACCTGGTTGCACTTTGTTTTGGGCATGCTCTTAACATCTGTTTAATCAATACCTGAAGCATCATATTTGTCTGGATTCTGCTTCCAAAGCGAACACGGGTATTGGCAACGGGGAAATGCAAGGCAGGTGTGTGCCTGTCTATCAGCAGGGAGTTCATACCAATTACTTTTTGTCTTGTTTTTTTTTTTTCCTTTTGTGGCACATAAAAGAATTTTGAATATAAGTTGATGAGGTTTAGTAGCCTCCTGTGATGCAATGAGGTACTTTTTCAGACCCATAAAAACCAGAATAGGATGAAAAACAACATTCAAGCAATGCCATTCCTGGCAATGGCACAAGTTCATTGCTTTCCAGGTCTCTTTTGTTATTTTTATTTATTGTGTGTACTGTAGTTACATCTAGAAGTGCCATTTGGAGACCATTGCACGAAGTGCTGTGCGTGAATACGGATCTAAATAACCATTTCTGGCAAATAAGCCTTAAAGACTTTTTCCACTTATAAATTTCATTGCTGTTTCCACCATGCTTTCCGTCGGATATGGCATTGACTCAAAACGCCTTTTGTTATATGCAAATTACCAGTTTTATTCCTTGTTCACATGAAGGGATTGCTCCTGCCCTTCTGCCTCTCTGGGAGCTGGGAGTCACAGATGCTGTGAAACCAGGGCAGCTCTCCTGTGCGAGAGGGGCAAAGCTCACGTTGCCCTGCAGGAATTGCAGACCTGCGGGCACTCTTCGTGCAGCCATCCTCAGTACATCCCCCGGAGAGGAGATGGTGGTGAGATCCATCTGGCCTTCCTCCCTGAGGCTGTTGTTGACAGTGAGTAGAAGATATGAGCAGAGGAAGGATTTTGTTAATTTTTACTGGCGGTAGATTGTTTCAAGGACCAGGCTAGGCTAGACTGATCCAGTAAGATGCCAAAAGCCAGTGAGAGTTCGGACAGAGTAAAGAAGACAGCCATGGACCTGGATATAGCTATTCCAAATTTACCCATTGATTATATGCTAATTATACTAATTCTTCCTCTTGTATGCACATCTACTGATCAGGACTCTGACACCTTCGCTTTTTTCTACCTGACCCATCACTAGAAACCCATGTGAGGACAACAAGCATGAAAGCATAGGAAGAAGTCAAGAAAAGTTCTCCCTGTATTCATATCAATATCAAGTCATTGGCAAATATTCAGAGTCCTCGCAACCACTTGGAAAATTATTTTATGATGGCCCTGCAATTTTTTATTTTTTTTTCCTATGGAAATGAAGAGAGGGGGGGAAAGTTTTGTATTCTGTTGAGTGACAAACTTGCCTTGCCTACCCTCCTGTTTGAGCCTGACCCAACCAGTCCTTCCAAAGCTCTATAGTTAAGTGCTGTGGTTGTGTTTGGTGCACTCAGTGCAAGACAAGTCAAGATACACATTTGGCACCTGGCTTTTGTTTTTATTTTAGATGAGGAGATGCAGTCCATGGTGTTATGAACTAGGGCAGGCACTTCCCTAAACTAAATAGCCCAACTGCAGATCTGGGTATCCCCTTCATCGCTCGATTAGGTCAATGTGCATGCAAAGTAACTTATATTTCTACTTTCATCCCTGGCCCTGGCTCCCATGGGCTTGCTGTAGCTATCTACTTCACCTTAAAATTACCACTTAATCTCTGCGCCGTTGTTTCCTCACCGGTGAGATGAGAACAGGGCCGATGATCTGTTAACATTTCTAAAGCAAGGGAGGAAAGTGCTGAGTGTAATTTTAATAAATGGCAGCGTGAAAGTTTTCTCTGCTCCACTGCTTTCTCTCGCAGACGATATAAACCACACAAACTATCTCCTCTCCCTCTAACACTCCCTTCACTCCAGTGGAGTTAATTTGATTTAATGCATTTACCACCCTGACAGTTACATTTTAAGTGGCGCACTCTCAATTACAAAAGGTAACCTTTTAATGACATCTCCCCCAGCATGCGGGTGGCTGCAGCTCCTTTGGCAACCCGCTTTCTCCTTCTGAAAGAGAGAGCCCAGACCCTGCACTTTTGCATCTCTTCAGCTGAGTTGAGCCCTGTGGCTCTGACAAGCCCTAATGACCGAAGATGCACATCCCACCAACCTGTGCTTTTCCTACCATAGAGACTCCAGATTTGAATCCCACGGCTAAATTTGCAGCCCAGACTCTGGGAAAGGGGTTACTGCCCTTCGATGCTATCTGCCAGAGGATGTTTTGCTGCGTTAGCACGCTCCGTACTGTGCGCGTTGGGCTTTTCGCCTTCTGCTGCGGTTACAGTTGGCACCATTAAACTCTCGGTGTTCACTGCCTGGGGATGTGCAATTATTGTGGAGCCTTCTCCTAGTTACAGTAGGAGACACTGTGTTACCGCAGTCACTGCGGAGTGACAAATGAGGTTTTAATGACACCTACTCTACCTGGAATTATCTGTAAACTACAATTAAGGAAGTAGCTACTCAAGGAATTAAAGATCAGAGAAAAATGACATGCTTTTATGGTGACTTATGGGGAGATCTGCAAATTCGTGATAGTTTTCTGTGGAACAGGTTGGAAGATGCAACAGAATATAATAACTTTAGATGTTTTTTTCTCCGCCATCACTACAGTATGCCAGGGCTGCCGCAGTGCTTACGGGCTAACTCTTCAGGTGGTGCAAATCCACAGGGACTCCATTGGAGTCAGCGGTCTTGCGTACAGTTTGTTGGCCCACGTGTGTAGTGGATTTTGAAAGGCTGGTGTGGATTTTGGTGGAGCGGTTAATTTAGATGGCTTACTCTGCCACCCTAGGGTCTGAATCTGTAGAGCTGCCGGGTATTTGCAAGGAACCCTGAAAGGAAACACGATCGGTCTGCAGGAGCAAGACCAAATTAGCCAGTCAATTAGCAGGAGATTCAAAGGGGCTGGAGCAAGCTGCTCATTTTTTTGAGGGGTCCCAAAATTGGGGTATGCCCAATACATCTTGCAGTGTGGTCCTGGAGCAGGTATTCAGCCTGCCCTTGTGGTGGTGGTGCCCACAAAGAGGACATCTCTGGTCTTCCCTTGCAAACGTGTCCTTGTGGAGGAGTTGTCCCACTGTTTTGCAAGAGGATGAAAGAGCAAAAGAAGAGCAAATCAGAATTAAAAAAAAAAATAATTACCAAGTCCCTCATCAGTCAAATCTTCTGCTGGGGTCACAGCTGAGGCTGAATGAACTCCCTAGGGTTTCACCCTACAAAAGCAACAAGTTGTGGATGGATGTTCAAAAATACTGACTGTCTCTGAGATGATTTTATCATGGGAATCACTCTGATATAGCATATTTTCGGAGCATGACCCAGGCAAAAGTTGCCAGGTATTAAAAATAGAATTACACTAAGCAATGCCTTTTTGCTTAGTCATCTTTCCTTTCCTGTGGTATTTTATTATTGCTATTCCAATGTGCTGGTTATTGAGTATATGATTATTCTTTCAAATGAGTTTGGACAGCGTCTATAGCTTTGTAGCAATTAAGAGGCCACAGACTTTAGCAGCTCAGGAGAAATGGAGTAGGTTTTAATAGCTTTATTTATCTTTAGCTTCTGCAGAGCTGTTTGGACTTCCTCAATGGTGGGCAGCTTTGTATCAATAAAAGGATGCTGCAACTTTTTTCTTGTAAATGCAAGTAGGTCATTATCAATGGCGTGGGGAGCCTTGCACAGCGCTTGAGAGAGACGCGTTCTCTCTTAGCTCTGTCATCAATTACAAGACTGCCAATGAATCTTGGAAAATGTGAACAAAAGCATTTTATGACCTGCCTCAATAAAAGTCTGGCAGACTGCGATGCTTCCTTGCTGCTGCTAATTGTCTTCCTCACGGTGCCTGCTGCCAGCTTTTAATGTCCAACACCTACATTTACCTGAGGGCAACGGAGTGAAATCTTGCCAGGTAAGTCAGGTAGCTGGTACTGTTACATTAACTCTTCTTGCTTTAGCAGTTGTTAACAGAGATTTTACACAAAACCTGAGTTAGATGTGAAGAGCCCTTCACGTGTGCTAATTACAGACGCAGGTTTGGGAAAAGATGAGGAGTGGGCACCACTCTCAGCATCCCAGCTTGTCTTGCTCTTTTAAATGATGAGAAATCAGCCCCTTGGCACAATCATGCAGTCCATCATCTTCATCATCCTGCTGCTGTCAGTAGATTTTGTGCCTGCTTCTGGCATCTGAGTTTGAAAGATTAGTTGCAATCTGATGGGCAACCTGAAGACAAAGCCTCTTTTTGTTTCGAGCAACATCTTGTGATTAACTTGTCACTAAATGCTGAAACTGTATAGGAAGAATGGGAATTGGTAAAGTCCGTTAGGGGAAATTTGTACCCAGCTCTGTTTCATTATTTCATTAGCTCCTTTCCTTGCCAGGTGATTAAGAATCTTATTTTCCTGGTCACTTCTGATATTCTCGGCACTGTACACATGAATTTGTGTCATGAGTCCTTGCTCGGTGTTTATTTACGGCAGTTCCCACTGGAGCTATCAGGCAACTTTACTCCAACAGCTCACAGAAATCAAACCTACGCTGAGCAGCATTTGAACGAGAAACTTAAGACACCATCAGAGAAGTTTCTTGTACAACATTTACTGTATTACAATGAACGAGTCCAAGATATTTCAGCATCCTCAGGTGTTTTCTGACTCAAGACAGCATACTAAAAAGATCAGACGATCAGAATGGGATTGAATAATGGTGCACAATGAGGGAACTTTTTCCAGTCCTGCCAACAGACTCATTGCCTGGCTCCTGACAAGTCTCTTAAGCATGAAATGAGGACACCCCTGCCTCGTATTTTTAACGCAAGAGAAGTTAGGAAACTTATTTCTTAGTGACATCCTGAGGATTATAGCTCATGCTGAAACAAAGTCCTCCAACACTTGTGGTTCAACTGACACTGGTAAATCTGTGCGTTAATGACAAATACTTCAGTGACTACAGGTGCAAATGATGTTTAAGGCTCTATTCAAAGTGTCATTTTTTTTTGGTCAGCCATTATTTTCCAATTACCCTTTCTCTTTTTTTAAAAAGATAGAATTCTCACTGCTCTTAAATTGTTACTGGCTAGATGTCCTTATTTCAGCGCAAAACCAAGGCCATTTCATATATTGGACATATGTATACACACATATATATTAATAAATTAGTAATATAAATATGTTTATATACATATTTGGGAGCATAAATTCAACATTTTGAGAAAAAAACCCCAACAATTTTTGCTAGGCGTTTTGTTTAAATTAAACACACTCCTGTGTTGCAAGGACAGAGATGGGGAGCTAAAGTTCTGCAAGAAGTTGTCAAGCCCGTCTGGCAAGATGCAAACCCAAATTTCTCACCTGATTGCTTTTCACTGCCTACAGGGTAAATGTTCCAAATGATGCACAGGAGGTGTGTGGACGAAACCTATTAATAAATAATTGGTTTTGTGCCCATGCCTCCTGCACACTTTTTTGAAAATTCCCTTGTTTTCCTTGCCTCCAAGTGTCATTCACGGGAGTCTATAGAAAATAAGACTGAAGAGTAAATGCAGGGTAAGAAGCAGTGCTTAAGGGAAGAGCGCTCAGCTGTATTCCCCTCCATCTGAGGTTATGAAGGCAGACAGGATATTTCCTTACATTGAAGGACATTTTTCTTGAATGCATATTCCACATCACGTAGCGTTTTTCTTATCATAACAGTAACCATCCCTAGAAAGAGGAATATGGCCCTCAGGCCCAATAATATCATCCTTTATTAGAAATAAGAACAAAGGATGCAATTAAAATACAAATATTTCACATCCCAGAGGTCTAGATACTGCTTGGCAGTTCCCTGGTGGTTCCCTCTTTGAAGAAACGTCACGGACGCGGATGCTCAGGAGCGGTAGCATCGCTGTAATGGGAATGTGGCTAAAGAGGCATAGATATGCTGCTGGGGAAAAAAAGAAAGAAGCCTTTTAAGGAAATTTTCTCTAGACAGTTAGGAAATCTCCTGAAGGCAGTGCCTGAAGTCCCAAGTATTGGGGTCTTGTAGGTTTTGTGTTGGTCTGGGCAGGCAGGGGATAGATTAGCTTGCAGGTCACAGCCTTTCCCTGTGTCTCTCTGCTCTTTGGGCTGTAACTTCTCTGGAGCAGAGGCTCTGTGCAGCCCCTGGATGGACACAGTCCTGGTCTGTGATTTTAGAGTACTGACTAATTCCCCTTTGATTTGAAAACTCCTTCTGGTATAGCATTAATATAAACATTTTCTACTAGTTTTGCTTTTTAAAAAATTCATTCTTAAGTTCATAGAAAAAAAACCAAACACAAACATTCTGGGTTGTGCTCGGCCAAAAATAATCAGACAAAGAACCAATTGATTTCTGGTGTTTGCAACTCCAAGAAGTCAGTGATATCATTGTCTGGAACAATATTTATAAATCACATTACCTGGTAATGTTGTATGTAATATTTTATTACAAATTCATCCAGATCTGCTGCCTTCTGCCCCACCTGTTCATTCCCAGGTGAACAACACTTTTTTCACTCTGAATTACTTTAAAGTACTAGTTAAAAGAGCTCCAGTGCCCAAAGAAATCAAGTGCATTTCTGGACACTGCTATCCCAAAGGATCCCCAAGTATTTCTGTCCATGTTAGTTCACGCTGAAGGAAGATTCAACCTGGATACCTCTTATGTTACCTTCTGCAATATCTAGGCACTCTGATTTTGCCTGCAATATGTGACAAACTCCACCCCAGCTGCGGGCAAGAGGGAGAAAAAGTCCTAGATTTTGGGAGGATTTCCTCTGGGGAAAGAAAGAGAGGATTTGGGTACTTTTGCTCTGCAAAACTTGATGCTGGTAGGATACCCTGCCCCAGGAGCTCCCTGCGTGATCATCCACCACTGCAAACCCAGGGTTGCTTCTGCTCGTGGCTTCGGGTTCCTATAAAATTCAAAATTTATCATCCCTTGGCAATCGATCGGCCATTCCTAGATCAATACTTACCACTTGGGTCAATTAATCTTGATATTCACTTTAAGAGTAGTCAGTATCTACTTATTGATTTTAAGAATAATGAAAAGTAAGTACATGGGACCCAATCCTTAGGCTCCTGATGGGGGCAAACCTCCCACCGCAGTCAGGCTTTGCCAGGCATTGGAGGAGACTCCCCGAGGGTTACAATTCCCATTTTGCTTTTTAAATTTTTGACCATCTTTTTGTCCCTTCCCGAAAGTGTCATGTCACTCATAGCGAACGAGGTGCTCGTGCAACATTTCCAAAGTGTACGATGAGCAGTTGAACAGTGCTGGACTGAGACGGCTTCTTTGGTGCTCGTGTGAGCTTTCTTTGATAGGCAACTGACACCTGTTACAGGAGGTATTCTCGATATAAATGATTAAAGAATGGCATTGCCAACTAGGCTTTGATGCTTTATGGTTCAGACCTCTCTTTCTGCTCAGTGTGTTCAAAGAGGCACTGTCAACTCATAGGTGGTATCTAACCAAAAAAATTAGATCAAACAACCCATAAAGATAAATATATTATGACTTTTTTAGGCAATTCTTGATCACCTCTGAGAATTTTGCCTGAAAAACTCGAAGAAGCACAAAATTTGGCCCTCTATTATTAATTGACGTGTTTGCAATAGAGCAGTGCATACAATTTTACGCATGAAATGTAAGAGTATATTTCTTTGACTTGAAAACAAAACAATGATGTATCTGTAAATTCTTCCATGACTACAAATTTATATCCTGGAAAGTGTTCGTGAAACGTGTAGCCATTTGTATTCTCCGTAGTATTATTTCTGTATCTTTAGAATGCTCTGAGAATAACAAACGAGCTGCCAGTTTAGAATGACAATATGTTCAATAAGATGGAAATGGGCTATCTAATATTTGCAAAAATAAAATAAAAAATTACTCCCTGGAGGTAATTTTTAATTTTGGAGTTTTGTGCAAAATAGTACAGCAGACCAAACCATCATTGTAACCAAAATGCATCTCTCCTCAATTAGTTGTCAAAATGAGATTTTTCTTCTGTTACTTTGAAAAACTTTCTCTCTTTCCTTTTTCCTCCTTTTTCTTTTTTCCTTCCCTTTCCTTCCCTTCCCCCTCTCTCCCTCTCTCCCTTTCCCTTTCCCTTTCCCTTTCCCTTTCCCTTTCCCTTTCCCTTTCCCTTTCCCTTTCTCTGTTTACTTCCTTCTGTTCCACTATATCGGCTACCACAAAAAAACCCTGATCCCCTGTCCAGATTACCAAGGAAAAGAATATAATCACATCCACATCAAGAAAAAAATGCCCTTCAAAAGGAGGTGACTATCAATGACAAAAAAATCAGACATCAGTGCACAAACCAGCAGAAGAGGAAGCTGAGCACAGTCCGGCAATGGTTTGTTTAGTCTAAGGGATTAATTATTCAACAGTTGCAGTCATGATGAGAGTGTGCACACCAGACTAAAACTGGCACAAAGGTTAATTGGTATCTAAGGGCTGTCTCTAGTCATCTGATACTGTTAAGTAGTGGGGTTACTATTTTAGTACATTTTTTGGACTTTAAAAATAACCCACAAAAGAGCCCTAATTCACACGTGAGGAGGTGGAGACATGATTTCCTGGCATGAGGAGTTCGGGAAGTTGGTACCCAGCATCAGCTTACCCAGTGAGAAGAGAAAAAGAAAGCTTTGTGTGCTTGCTACAATTGAAAAATGGATTCCCCATTGCTGCTGGTTTAAGCCTTATGGATGCTATTTAAACTTGGCATGTCATAAATCCAATATCTACCATAGCGTTTGTTGTCCATCCTGTTTTATTGTGAGCGTGTGCAGAGAATTGCAGTGGTGCAAACAAAGATGTGTCATTGCAGCCAAAACCAAGTAAGCCTCAAACTTTGCAAGAGGCCTTCTTCAGTAGAAATGTTTATTTTGGAGGAGCTCCTAAAGACTACCGAAACCACACTGACTGGCAAAATACTGATTGTATAAAAAATCTGCACAGGCATCAGAGACTTCAAGGTTGACCTGGTCACAGAATCGGTTTGGTTGGAAGAGACCTCTGGGATCATCGAGTCCAACCTTTGCCCCGACACCCCCATGTCAACCAGACCATGGCACTAAGTGTCACCTCCAGTCTTTTCTTAAACACCTCCAGGGATGGTGACCCCACCACCTCCCTGGGCAGCCCATTCCAATGCCAAATGACCCTTTCTGAAAAGAAATGCCTCCTCATTTCTAGCCTGAACTTCCCCTGGTGCAGTTTCAGACTATGCCCTCTTGTCATGTCACTGGTTGCCTGGGAGAAGAGACCGACCCCACCTTCGCTACAACCTCCTTTCTGGTCATTGTAGAGAGTGATCAGGTCTCCCCTCAGCTTCCTCTTCTCCAGGCTAAACAACCCCAGTTGATGAACCATCAGTAATTATCGGAGCAGCACATCCTGCTGTGCTTGGAAATGACCCTAGCTTCATATTCCTGATTGTCTGTTAGGACGTTTTGGTTCTGGTTCAGAAGACCTTCCTGGCCTGTAATGTCCCAGGAGTGGCCTCTCCTTTCTTCCACCCAGGGAAGAACGAAACGGGGATATTACCCGCTTTGGCTGTTGCCTTCCACATCCAGGGAAACATCTACAAAGCCCCTGGTAGAGAAGGTGGTGATGGTCCCAAGTCAGATCATGCAAACCTCTGGTCTTGCAACAGCCACCACTGCCGCACCATCTGAGTGTGCCTATGGCAAATTTTTGGCAATCCAAAAACGCCCAATGGACTTGGAGACTATGATTCTTTTCAGGGCTAGGAACTGGAGTTATTTTGAGTGTCTTGTGATACAAAGACTTTTGTAAAAGGGAATTAGTGTTCATAGCTTAACTGTGGCTTACCTGAATAACAGACAAGCAGAAGACATTGGAGCTGTGCACAAGAAGATAGATGGAGCAAGCTGAAGGAAGGACAAATTTTTGGGGCAAGAGGATCCCAGTCTTGTAAAGGAGCTTAACAATGCGTGCTGGAGAGAACAATAAATTGCAAAAGTAGGAACTTAGACTTGGGCAACAGCTCCGAGATGGGGGCAACATCCAAGTGCCATCAATGACACAAAGGAAAGAAGAAGCCATCTCGCTGTCTTACCACCCAGTAAGATCCAACAGCAGCATTGCCTTGCCTGAGTGAGCACAAGGAGGTGCCCAGCATCCACCCGTAACCCTTCCTGTGGGGTTTATAAATCAAGAGCTAGCTCCTGGCTGACACCTGACCTGCAAGGTCTCCACGTGAGAGCATTTGCTGACTTCATTTCCCTCTCCACGTAGGCAAGCTCCTCTCTCCCATGCCAGACCACCGCAGCATCGCTTGTCTGGATAAAACGGCAGCAACCGCGTGAACTTGGGATATGAGAGGGTGGTGAGACGAGCCAGGGTGTTCAGGAATTCAGAGAGATGCTGTTTGCTGTTTTCTAAGTTCTGGTGATGCAGAAATGATCACGTCCTCTGTCAGGGAAATGGGGAAGTAAAACAGTGAGCATCAAGCAAGAAGAAATTATATTTAATGAAATTGGATTCGGAAATGTTTTTGTTCCAGCTACTTTAAAACACCACTGGCATCGTAACTGAGGAACTGCCAAGAACATAATCTTTTCTTCTGCTGTGGTAGCTTTTCTCCCCCCTTCCCTAGGCTTTTTTCTCAAGCACATTTTGGCAAGTGATAAATCATGCAACGGAAGAGTGCATAGCTCTTCTATTTGTCTTTAACATTGACCTTAGCCCTAGGGAGCCTCAAACAACATAACCTTTCTTGGTCCAGGTTGTCTTCTGGGCTGCCTTGGAGTTTCTGCACAGGGAGAGGAGGGACACTTACATTATGCATGAACTCATTGGTTCTCATCTTGGAAACCACACAGACATCTTAAATTCAAATAGTCAGACTGAAGCATATGCCACAATAGAAATCTAAGATCAGGTGTCCTGCTG
>NW_009628450.1:43360-70307 GCF_000690535.1 Cariama cristata
ATTCAAAGGGACAAAGTTGGCCAGCTAATATTTTTCGCTATTGGCATCAAATATTATCGGGTTATAAGAGAAAGCAGTACTTTCAAATACTCTTCCTGTAACCACTCTGCGCTGCTCCTGACTTATTAAAAAACCACAAATGGACTGTCTTAAAGAAAACAGGACACCTCAGGTGAAAAAGAAGGCTATTTTCAGCATCTTTGGCATCAGTAAACTCAGGATAGCACACACAGATCCCGAAAGACTTTGCAAAAGAAATAGCCATTGCTTCTATGCGCTTATCTCCGACTGTCGACGAAACACCGTGCCACCTCCCGTGGTGAACGTCACATCAGCGTCCCATTGCCCGCATCTGTTTTGTGTGTCAGAGTACTGGGCCGGATCCTGAGCTGTTTGGGTGTTTGCTGCTCCCGTGACCATCTGGGGATGCAGATCCTCTGTTGGGCCCAGGATGAAGATCTCCCGGCATCAAGTCACGAATCTCTCAGTCAAGCTGTCGGGAATGAATCCCCTTCTTTAGCGCTCGCGAATAAAACCTATTTAGCAGCACCGTTGTCGAGGAAGAAATTGAAAAATCTTTTGTTGAACAAAGTACCTTTCACTTAAAAAATCCAGGCAAGATAAAATGACATGTGTGCTAATGATGTATTTTATGAACCACCATCTGTCTCAGGAAAGGTCAGAGAAAAATGGCAACTGCTGCTCAGGTGATTGGTGGTGGAGGGGGGAAAATGGCCTCATCTGAACGTGACAAGAAGCTTCAGTGACATCATATAAATGCCATAATTGGGAAGTGGTAAATTGAACAGGGCTGCCTTCGGAATTTGATGTGTCAATAAACAAGTTCAAGGTGACACGTTGGATCAATACGGCACGACAAGAATCATCCGACAAATTTACTGCAAAGTAATTGGGTGCAAAATGACTCAACTCAACCTTCACACTGCAGAAAATCAAACAAACAGGCAACCTACAGGCAACAGTTTGTATATGTCAGATGCTGCTTAAGGTAGCTTGTGCAGTACTAATAGAGTTGTTTTAAAGGGAGAGGGGGGGAGAAAAAAAAGTGAGGTTCCTGTTATTATGAGTGTGACCTGAGGCATTACTATAACCCTTTATGCACCTTGAGGGTTTATAAATAGAAAAACAAAATACACAATTGCTAGAGGTAGTCTTAAATATTAATATTTTCCTTCCTGTCTCTGTAGAGATGACAAATAAAATAAACTGGGAATACCTTTTTTTTTCTTGGCACAAACAAGAGGCTTTTCATCTAATAGGTTTCTTACCTCTCACTCCTCTTATTTTTTGATAAAAAAGGTGTAATAAGTCTCTTCTATTAAAAAAGTGACTTCTATTATTTGCCCACATTACGCAGGGCTATTGAATGCAAATCATTGGCTACCATCAGAATTAACCATCCCCACTTACTGCTAAACCTGAAAAGAGTCACTCAGAGAAGTCTCTTCAGTGCATTAATTTGTTGACAACAAATTTGATGTTTGATTTGTCCCCACTTGACAACCTTTAATCTTGAGTTTCTCCAAGAGGAAAGTCGAGAGCTTATTTTTCCAAGCAATCTGGTCTCTCGCCAAGGCTAAAAGAGAAGCCGGTACACCGACTGCTCACTTTAGAAATGTCACTGAGATTGATTGTGTTTTAATTGTACATTTATTCTGGAGTACGAAAACGGAGAGAAGATGAGTGGAAAGCCACAGCCAAGGAGAAAGATGCCGTTCATGTTTGCATCCCCTCCCAGCTGGGCTGAGCTTTAACGGACACCACTTTTTTTTGCCAGTCTTGGCTTTGTGGGTCCCTGGAAATGATGGGAAAGCCTCAGTCCTGCCCCATCCCTGATGCTGCTGGAGCACAGGGAATCCAACCATAGACCTTGGGAACTGGTGCTGGTACATCAGCATCGCTGGCTCCAGCATCCACATAATTTACGGTAATCCGAAAATGCAGGAAAGCAGACAAACTCAGCAGTTGAGCTTTATTGATGGACTGATGCCACTGGATAAAGCAGTGTGCCGTATTGGTAAGCTTTGGGCACACTGAGAATTTAATGGATGTCAAGACGTGGACGGGGGAAAAATAGGAAGATTGAGATAGAAGATTTGTGCCAGGAATGGGATTAGTGGGAAGAATTATGACAGCAGTAGTTATGTTAAAAAAACCCACCCATATATATATATATTATATAGAGATTCATCCCTGGCTGCCATTTTGGGGTTCTCATGCTCCCTCGGGCAGGGACATCCCTGGGAGTGCTACCGAGGGCCAGGGGTTACATGGTCTCTTCAAACACAGAAGGGTCTTGAAATCGATAATTGCTGCCAAGACACCTGGGTCATGTCCCATGCAGGAAACGAAACCTGAGTGAACAAAACCCTAGTGATCCATCCTTTTGGGGGGAAAAATAGTTCCAGATCTAGTAAGTGACCTAATGCTGAGATGTGGAGCCAAGTGTGTAACGTCAAAAGGGCCAGCCCTCCCCCTTTGCCTGCTGCCAGCCTCAAATTTATCCCACTACGTATTAGGAAGGGAAAAATGCCCCTTTTTTACCCGACAGTGGTCTGGGATGCCTTTAAAGCCCAATGCACTGAAGTTACACCGTCTGCAAGCAGACAGCTGCCACCAGACTTAAGGACAAGGCTATTCACTTATCAGAGGATTTCTTTGTCTTTTAAGAATGATTTAAAAAGTCAGCTGGGAAGTGGGAACCACCTTATCATGTAAGATTAGGCAGGTAATTCTGTAAATCTGGCATTTCTAGTGGGATAGTTGTTAGGCATTGGAACAGAGTCCCCAGGGAGGTGGTGGAGTCATCGTCCCCGGAGATGTTCAAAAAACGTTTAGATGTGGTACTTCAAGACATGGTTTAGTGGACATGGTGGCATCAGGTATACGGTTGGACTTGATGATCTTTGAGGTCTCTTCCGACCATAATGATTCTATGATTCTATAATTCTATATTTTTCTCCCCTTTGGCTGAATCACAGTGGAGCCACGGCAAACATTTCCACTGGACAGCCTTGGCTGGAGGAGGAGATCTGATACAAACCAGCTTCCAGGCAGCTAAACGGAGTTCAACAGTTTCAACACAGATCGTATGTCACCCCTCCAAAAGGTATCTCGAGGTGACTTTACCATTTGATGGGTTTTTTTGCTGGTTTAACACATTTTTTGCTTGTTTTTTTTGTATGAAGAATTTGCATCAAAGCCGGCTCTGGCAGTGGAGGGAATACCAAGGGATAGTTTGAAAGCTGGGAAAGTAAAAATGCAAGGATTTTTTTATTTCAAGTTTTTGGGGAATCTTTGGATTATGAAATTGTCGTTAACGTAACTCCAGTGCTTTGTATGTTCTCAGCAGAAAAAATTCCTCTTGGTAAACCTGAAAACCGCGTGTTGCTCTGTTGCAATACACCTCCCAGCGATACCACGTGAGACAAAGTATTATTTCCAAAGCACAAAGTAAACAAGTAAGTTCCACCAGTACTGCCAGACATTTTAGATTTCTACAGGTATATCCGTAGAGGTCTACCTGCCTTTGTATCCTTCTCTCCTTTGAAGCACCATGCACATCTGAAAAAATCACCTCTACACCTGAGAGAGGTGTCCGGGATGTTCATTTCCCATTAATTAAAGTGGAAATCAGATATCCAGTCTCTCAGGTTGCTGTGCAAACAACACCACGAGGGAATCGCGGGTCTGCAGGGCTCAAATGGATTGCTGGCAGACTGGGGACACCCAAATCCATGGATGTTACCACCTGAAGCGTGGTGGAAAACCCCAAACCATCAGTTCTTTGCGTTAATTTTGCTGAATCTCTTATCCCCAAGCTGAACTCAACTGATTTTCTGCCTTCAGATGATAATTGATTTCCAGTGTTGTTCTAATTTATTCCTTATTGTCTTTGTTTACTTGTAATGATTATTCCATTGTTAATTGATATTTCTCTTGTGTTCCTTAAAAGCCTGATTGAAAACCGATTCAAATCGATGGTAACACTGTCGCTGCTTTCAGAGCATTTTCAGTTTGTAATTGTTATTTCCCCCCTCTTTTATTATACCAAAAAGGGAAAAAACAAAAACAAATCAGTCCTTTAAACTGCGTAACTCTTTCTGGAAACATTCTGTAGGTATGGTACCTTCCCTAAATCCTAAACATTTTGATTGTCTTTGGGTTATCAATCACACCGGTTATTTTCTGTTCTGACTTAAGAGGATTATTGAGACTGGATTTTGTACTTTCTTGGTATTAGAGAGTGACACCTCCGTACTCGGGGCTGGGTTGCAGCCTGGCGATGAGCCTGCCTGTCTTCCCTGAAATCATCTGGAGATGCCACCGAGCTTGCGAAATCTGTGCCGGTGGCAGCATCTAGGAAATCTGTCCACCCCAAGCAAAAAATTCAACTTAAAGCCCCTGGCGGGTAGGGAAATGGTGAGAAGGACAGATTTCAACCTGAGGAGTGAGTGGTAACGCGTGTTGTTCTTTTGGGGATCCTGGCAGAAACCAGATGCCTACAGCACAGCAACCTTGATATCACCTTAACTCATGGGAGTAGGATGAAAACAAAAAGTTATTTGATTGTGTGTCGAACCGAGGAGTGCATTTGACCCCATTACTCCTCTACGGAGGAGCTTGTGAGCTGTTTTTCAAAGAAACATTTTATTTTAAAGATTTCTCTGCTACATAGATAAGCCCACATTTCCCTTCTGGTTGTCTCTCATCTTATTTTATTTACCTGTAGGGATGTATGATGGATTTCTGCAGCCTTCGGACTAAGCCTTGCCTGAGGGAGAGGCATCAAGTGCTCTTTGGCTGTTGTGTTTGGCCCCAGGTTGTTTCCCTTGTAAGTAAACAGGAGCAGAAGAGGCATGGATGTGGCTGTCCGGGGCTCTGCGAGTATTTCCACGGGGCACCTTGCAGCCCTCTAAATGGTCCCTTTCTCCTTCCAAGTGGACCAGAGCTGGGATGCTGTGTGCTTTCGCCAAGAGCTGATGGTGCCAAGCACGTCTGCAGGTCTGGTCCATCAGCCCAGGAGCTCCCACTTAACCTGGAACAAATATTGCAACTTTTGCCATTTAAAAACATCCTACTATGGCCGGGACTGCCGTGTTAATTGAGCTGTAGTTGCCAGGCCCTGAAAGGCAGCAGGATATGGATACATTTTGTTTAGGGTTGCTATTAGTTTTTCTGGGTTGTAGAGAAGCCTTGCATGGAAATTGAGCCCATTATGTATTTGGGTCTTGCTTAACGAGATGCAGCACAAAAGGCAGTCCATTACTTTGGAACCAGAGGCTTTGCCTTCTTTCCAAGATTGATTTTTATTTCACAAATTATTACTGCGTGGATTAATGATCTCTCTGCATTCAAACGCTCTCGGCTGCTACCCACGTGCATTAACCTTTCATAGAACAAAGAATTCCTCCTCCTCGATGTTGCTTTGACCAAAACATTTCTCTTCTAGATGCTGAATATTAAATACACGGGCGTCACTACCTTGCTGTTACCAACAGATGAGGAGCTAGATTCAGAAATTTTAGTCCTGTGTGTGAATCTATGACCTCCTCCAAGTGTTTTCTTCTTTGCTGGACCACTACAGGCTCCTAATGCTCAAAGGCAAAGTTGTAGCCCCTAATTAATAAAATAATGCCTTGCACTTACAAAGCATTTTTGGTGCACGAGTGCAGCAAGCAGGCATCCCCAAACAGGCAGAGGCTACTGTTAGCAGTTTATGGGCAAGTAAAATGGGACTTAGAGGTGGAACAAAATGTGGCAATGAAGATCCCAGAGTGGAGACTCCAGGGTCTTGAAGCTCGTCTCCATTCTTGCAAGGTAAGAACACAATTGTGTTCCACTGAACCCTGATGTCCTAAGGATGTACTCAACACATAAACTGATAATAAAGGGGTCAATCCTGCAACAGCTTCTGCAATGAGGGTCATCATATGTACCAAGAGTATACTTAAGCTGTTGCAGGAGTGGGGACTCTTTTTTTATAATTTAGGTTGGCTGACATCCTTAATCCAGTCCCCTCCTGGTCATTCTGTCCTGGCAACATGCTTATTTAGATGTAAAAAGTCTGCTCTGCTGGCAGACTGCTGCCTACAGTCAGTAAATAGCATGAAATGTAGCCAGCTTTGCTGTATTTGCGAAACTTTCCCCACAGCTCTAATTATGGCTGGGTAGTACTAACATTTAGTCAGCTTAAATTATTAAACTCTTGCAGCCCCCGCAGGTAAAAACCTGTTTAATTAATGACTGATTAGCTAAATCATTATGTGTCCTGATTTGAATCACAATAATTTTTATAGTCCGTATTATCATTGTAAAGGCGTGCTAATTTATTGAAGGATTCTTTCTCCTGAAAGGAACAGAAATAGGTGTACCTTAGAGCTTAGGAGAAATCACCTCCTTTACAAGGACAAAACATAACAGCACAAATCTAGTGTAGAAAGATATTCCCTAGACAGTCCCAAATGCTCTTTAATCCATCCGGAAGCTAGAGATGCCCAGACCCTAGAGAAAGAGTCCTTCAGGTTTGGACATTTATGCATTTAAACTTGCATTTTGAGCTACTTCACATGTTTTGGGACAAATGCTTACACGATTGCACCGCCTTCAGTAGATGTTTTGAGTGCTCCCACCAAGTCCAGAGCCCATGGCCCCTTTACATCATTGCCTTTCTGCCCTGTTGGTATCTGCTGCCCACCAGAACAACCTCAGGCGACAAAATCCCGTGTACGGCGGCAGTAACTTTCAGGGTCGGTTTGGACTAAAACAAGGCATCACTATCTGGATGGATTCAGCCAGGTAGCTTTTAGCTCTTGCCAAAACAGTAAATATTTCAGAGCCGCGGTGGCTGTTGTGACAAAGCTGGCAGCGCTCTGTTAGTCCATTGCACCACGATATCTGGCAGGAGGTCGACCAACATGTCCAGACATTATCCTTTCTAGCATATGACCCTGTTTGCCAAATGGTTGGCTAGTGTGACCTTTGACTGTGACCCCAAGGCTGAACTGTTGTCCTGGGCCAAATGCTAGTGGTTACAGCTGCACCAGAAGGAACAAAACCAAACCAAACCTAAACCCAAATACCTTTTTGTCAAGGATCTATGTGACGCATAGCTCCTGCTAGTTCTGACACACCGTTGCCCCTGGACCACCTGCAGGTGCTCGGACACCTGAAATCCCTGACTTATTGCTGAAGGTAGTATCAGACACCAGAAAGTTCTACGTGCAGTCTGTGACAACAATAATTTCTGTAAGAACTACAAATTTGTTTAAAATATTTCTTTCAGCTCAGCTTTGCCACCTCACAGCAAAATGGTAGTGGCAACATCTGTAATATTTTGGCCTCTGAGCCAAACTTGCTGTAATAGAGATAAACTCCTTTTCCAGGAAACAAAGGTATTTGACTGTTGGGAAGCAGAGATGTACAAGAAATTGTGCATCAGATTTGGATTGTGTTCTCCAAACAAGAAAGGTTTCAGCCCCACTCTTTTCCTTTTTGAGTGGAAACAGTGGGCATAAACAGCAAGCTTCCCATCTCCAAAGTGCCATGTCCCCCCATCAAGTACCTGAAACCACTCATCAACAATCTTATCTTCTGAGACACAGCTACATTTAGGCTCCTAGGGACTCTAACAGATAAGCTTAGGTGAAATTACGGTATTTCCCCATCTTGTAGAGGTTGGGTTCAGCCTCTCGCTTGGACCTTGGTAGGTCAGGTAGTCTTCAGCCCAGCAAAGCGATGACCCTCCGATGTGATGGCCTTGGAGGGACCTTGGGAAGTTTCCTATAAGCAGGGTGCACACTTTGACAGGAGGTGGTTGTAGGGTTGGCTGTAAAGACAAGTGAATTTGGAGGTGGTTCCTTTTTTCAGGTCTTTACCCAGCTGGAGGCATCTGTGCTTTCCCAGCAGGAGCACGGAGCTCCTCGGGGAGCCAGCGCAAAGTCAGCTCTTGCTGCCATCCAGGGTGACAGACTGTGTAGACGTACTTAATGATATATATAAAATAGTGTTATCTCACTGCAGAAATCTAGGGCATCGCTTGCAAAAAAGGAAAGAAGAAGAAACGAAGGTTATTTTGAGGTAAATACTCACACCGGAGTGTAATTCACTGCAAACCATTGCTCGCTTTCCTCCGGTTTACCTAAGCAACGCAGTCATGGTTTGCAACAAATGCACTACGAAGAGAAGAGACGGCATTTTTTTTGCCTCTCTCCCTTTTTTCTTTCCCTCTTTCCTATCATATTGAATCATCAGGGTGTGAAATATAATAAAGCACTGTACCATTCAATCTGTCGGCTGTACCTTACAGGTGTACTCCAGGTAAATATCCCCTTGGCTGGTGAAAAATGAGCTTACCTGAAACAGATGACTTTGATGAACTTCGGTAGCTGGGCCTCTATCACTCTTTTCCAATTGGCTTCCCCAGCAAAGCATGGTTACCCAACACAAATTTGTCTTACTGAAGGAAAGATATTCTCTAATTCACTTTCTTCCCAGCGTCTTGCCCCCTCGCTGACGTCTTCACTTCATCTGGCGTTTCATAAAAGTATAAATGGTAGGGCTTGTCATCTCTTCCACTGGGCATCTTTGGAAAACAAATTAATTATTTGCCGGCCTATCGCGCGCCCCATTGCTTTGATAAAACCGGAATATAAGTAAAAATGGCCATGTATTAAAAGGTGCCGTTTCCTGGATGAAGCAGTAGCAGGTATAGCGTCACAGCAAAAGCTACTGCTTCCCCCCACCACCCTCCCCAAGTTGTCCTTGCTCATCGCCAAGCAAGCGGCAAGGGCTAACAGCAGCAACAAAACAGATCCATATGCAGATGAGATCCCTGTACCTGCAAGGGCTTTCACTGCTCACCATTTTAATTTTAGATAAGTGCTGAATGCCTCTTTACTCTCAAAGATGAGAATACCTAGAAGATTAAGTCCTGCCTGACTAGTAATAACCCAGGGAAGCCATTCCAAGAGGTTTGGAGGTTTGTTTTCTTCTCTGGTTCTTTTGCTTGTTTCTAATTTCATTTGGTCGGTTTTTATTCCTTTCTCAGACAGACCTCTCAAGATGCAGGGAAAGGCCAGGAGATGTTTTGGAGATGCCTTGGGTCAGAGAGAGGCTGTTGCGTGCAGTGGCGTTGGCTGGATCCTCAGTGGAAAGGTTGCATCCTGCTCCTTCTGCAAGCCCAGTGTGTGCAGGCCAGGGTGTAGGGACCAACAACTTGTTTGGGTGAAAGTCACGCTGTGACCGCCTGAGTAAGGCTGTGGTTTTGGGACTTTGGGAGATGGTTGTTTCCTTTTTTGTCTGAGTTTTTTAAAAAATCTGTTTAAACAGTTAAAAAACACCCACACGTCACAAAAGGGATTGGCTTGTCAGGTGGTAGGAAATGACCCTTCCACCGAAGAACTATTTTGTGCACCGTTAATTGTCATTTGCAGCAGCATGTACTGCTTTTCCTCTTTAAATTAGTTACAAAACTTAGCTACTTCATTATTAGAGGCCTTTAACGGGGACATATATAATATTTCCTGCTGTCAGCTGGAGAAGGTGAAGGTATTGAAGACACCTGTCCACAATCGTGAAACCAGGAGTTTTAAACCCTTGAGTACCGGCACTGATCACAACATCCACCCTGACTCTATGACTGTATTTCCCTCTGAATGCTATGTTGCTGCTGTCAGGTCTCATCTCCCACAGAATAAATACGGATTTTACTCATTCATCTCTTTCTCCTGCATGGATAAGAGAAGAAACTTGAAGCCCTGAGTACCTGGGTTTGCTTCTTCCCCAAACTGGAACCTTTGGGACACTGCGGTGAATTTACCCTGGTGATGCAGAGATGCTGAGGAAACCGGACAGATTGGTTCAAAAGAAGAGGTTAGGTTGGGAGGCCCCTCTTTTCTTTCCATCTTTTCTGAATTTGCGAACAACCAAAGACTGTTTCACTAAATGGTGGAAAAGGCAGAGCAACGAGACTGTCAGTGGGACCGCGCATGAGTTTGTGCATGAAGACAGCAAAGGCAGGATGCCAAAGGACGCCCAGAGAAGAACTTCCTAAAATAGGCAGAGCATAAGCAAGGTTACCATATCTATTTAGAAGTTAATTGACCTGTAAGGTGGCCAGAGACCGTATTTCCCATCCCTTTATAAACTTTTGCAAAGCCCCAGTAGACGCAAACCATTAAACAGTGCTTCCCCAGGACTAGCAATAATTTTATTAATTGCAGGAACCTTCCTTTTCGCTGAATCCAGTGCCATCACAAGCATACCTCAACATCTTCCTTTGTTTCTTATTGTTTTTTGTTCTGCAAAGCAAGGGGCAGGGAAAAGAAACCCTTCACTGGCCACAAACTCTATTCAAACTTGAATGATTACAGCAAAACTATGTTCTGGTTTGGTTTGTTGTTGGTTTTTGTTTTTGTTTTTGTTTTTGTTTTTTTTTTTCAGCCATCGGAGAATGTATTAATCTGAAACCACAACCCAACATAGGATATGTTTTAAAAGTCTGCAGAGCAGAATTGCACTCATGTTCAGTGGCTCAGCTTTTGTTTCAGGCCAGGTTTTATTTGCGTCTTCCTCCTTCTTCCTCCTTTTTTTCTAAATGGTACCACCAAGTAGTAAAAGCACCATCCATGTTTCAGATGCATGCAAACCGAACTATAGAAGGAAGTGGCAGATAAATTTAACAAGCATTAAAGTTATATATAATTTAAATATGTATAAAATTATTTGGTATATCGATTAGAAAATGGGCTGTTGACCATTTAAAGGCAACAATCAATTTCATAGTTCACAGGTCAGGTCAAGTTTCGTTCTAATGATCTAAAAAAGCAAATAGCATTAGGAGATAATGAACTCCACAGAATTACAGATGTGATCTATAGCCCTGCTGTGGCACAAGACCCAGCAAATGAGAGAGGGCATCATCTGAAGTGCCCTGGCCTCCACAGACTAAAACCATGTTTTTATATCTTGGCAAGGTGTCAATTTATGATGTAATCAAAGGCAGCCGATGGAATTACTTTGCTCCTAAAACACCACATGGTTAGGCTCAATGTCATCAATGAGCAAGAGAGGTAGATCCCCATTAATGTGGTCTACAAAGTTATCTTCCTTATTCTGGTAAGTGAATGTCAAGCATACCCACCCTGTTAATCAAAGGGAGTTGATAGCTCTCTCCGCTCCCACCGAGGGACTGGGTTACACGAGGAAAATACTTGCAGGGCTACCATCAGGTTGTTCTCTGGTGCACTGTTGTACAGCGGAGAAGCGACTTCCCTAAATTTTAGCGTGCGTGTCGAGAGAAGACGAATTTGTATCCATATCTATCTAAATATACGTGTGATTGCGTGTGCATGGGTATGGGTAAGCATATTTTCATTGGGACATGGAAGAGAGAGTTAGGCCATTTGAACTTTTAATAAGAGAAGGAAGGGGCAGTGACTTTTTAAAAGCCTGGTACATATTTTGATGATATTTAGGTGTTATTTTGTGAAAATTGATGCAATCTGTTTTCTGAAGAACCATCAACTTTTGGCATGGATCTTAATCATTAAAATCTTCCATCCATATTTTCTGGACCATATGATCAGTATTTTTCAGTCCCTACTTGTTGCTTTGCCTCAAAACTTGAACTGAATATCAAATCCATCTAGATTTGGGTTTGAGATGGGCTGGATTTAAATCCAGGTATCCTCCTATAATATTTATGCAGTATTAATTTCCCATTTCCAGCTCTGGTTTGGATGCAGAAGAAATTCTGCATTTTCTGAGTGAGTGCCTGAAATGTGAGAAAAACTTGCAGAAGGATCAGGCAAGATTCCTCTGAACATCTGTTAGAGGGGAGCAAGGGAAGCAACTCCAATTTTGACAAGAGGACATTAGGAAGGTTTTCTACTTTTCACCTTTACTCATGAAGGTGCCTTGAAAACACTTGAGCATCTCGAATAACAGCAAGTGCCTGCATTTCAACAACTAAGTCCCACTCTAAGTGTTTATGCAGATCCTACCAACTGCGCCGAAGACTTTTGTGTCTTTGTGCAGCAAACTAAGCTACACCGCTGCCTTGAGCTTCTTTAAACAGCGTTCACTTCCACACTGCTGTGTCTTCTCAGTTGTTTCGGTGTTAATGGGCTTACTTCGATTATTAATTGGGCTCATTAGACTTATTTTCTTCTTTAATATAATGAGTGTGTAATAAGAGGCATAAAACTTTGATAAATGAGAAAATTGGATAATTGCACAGCATCAGTGCTGTACTCGTAGGAGCTTTCTTAAAAAAAATGGAGAGAAAGACGGATCGAGGTAAGGTAAAACAGAGAAAGAAAAGTAATCTAGACTGAAGCTTGAACATCATCATATGCTCTTTTTGCATATTAGAATGAGTCAACTTGGCTGGGATTCAGGCCCCTAAAGTAAGACCCAATGGCATTTCAACCCAGTTTCTACCTCTCCTTGATGTAAGTAGACTGTAGCTTCAGATTTAGGCTCTAGTTCAACACGTCACATAAGCATGTATGGAATAAGTAAGCATGGGCATATTCACATTGAGTACCCCACTGTTGAGTCGAATAGGGTCCAATTCAGCATGTCTTGTACATCCAAAATTCCCATAGGCTCTCAAGTAAATGGCTAAACGAAGAATCAGGCCCAAGGCTTTATGCTTACAAAATTCAGCAATAGAAAGGCAACAATAATCCCAAAGGTAAAGATAAAGCAAGGAACCTGAAGATGGTAAACCTACAAGAACACATACTTTCCAGAAGCAATCCCTCTATGAATGATCTTACCGAAAATTTTACAAACACAAATAGATTTTAGCTTATTACAGCACAAAGGCAAAAATAGTCCCGCAAAGCTGTGCTGTTCATTGCAGCCCTGGATCATTGCTTATCTGTTTTAATAGGCAAGAAATATAACAGCTAAATTATAATTATATACTGTACACAGCAGTGTTAACAAAATAACATGATGTTTGGTACATTTCCCATCATCTTCTTAGGAGGTACAGCAAGCTGCAGGTTTGTAACAATCTTCTGTTTCTTCACCTCATTAATCTCCCGAAGCGGAGAGAGAGCAATACAAGCAGAGGGAGCCCAGAAATGTACGTACATTACTGAATTAACCAGGCATGTAATTAGTGCTCAGGTGCTTAGTCAAGGAAGAAACACGCAGGATTATTTAGATTTGGATTTAACACCCCAAAGTTTGAATAGTACCGGTGCATCGTATGAGCTTTTCAATCAACCACTCCAGCTGCCTTGGAAATAGAGATTGGTGTCCCCGTTTCTGCCTGCAGCACGGTGTTGTTTTCTAAGCTTGGTATTATTTATGGGAATATATGAAAGTGTAAGCATGGAGTATGTCATGGTCTCCCTCCCTAGGAATGGGGAGGGAGAGCTGGTGCAACGCCAGGAACATGGACAGTGCTGCTCACCCCAGTACGGGAGCCTGGTGTGACCTGTGATACCCATAATACTTGCATCTTTCTTTCCTGACTTGCAATAAGAAATGCAGTGCAGGTGAAGACGGGGTTTGCTTTCTCATGCTCTCGAGGGTTGCTGCTTTGCCAGACTGAATCATCTCCGTTGCGATGCCTTCTGATTGACACTGCCTGAACATCTCCTGTTTAAAGTGCTTTTAGTTGCCACGGGGTCCTGAAGGCAGATGAGTTCTGCTTATCCCACAGGGCACCCACAACGTTTCCGAGGTGTCCCCTGGGATGCTAGATGTGTGATCCAGCTTGACCCTGAGCTTGCCCTGCTGTGAAGTGCATTTCGGGCTCTGCAGCACCCTCTGTTTCTAGCTCACATCTGGTGAACATTTTGCCATCCTATTCCGAATCACACCGAGCAGAGCTGGCCAAAATGCACATCCCAGTCAACAGAAACTATCAAATGCAGGGAATGATCAACATTGCCCCATAACTCATCTCCAACCGTTTTCAAGCCCAACTTTGACTACTTCCAAGCCATCCCCTCAAGCCATCCCCTTGATCTCCATATATCTACACCACCCCATTGCAGGCAAGGGGCTCTGCATGCATTTTCATGCCGACCTGGATAAGCACAGCGAGAGGCTGAATTGCAAATGGTAGCCCAGAGTTGCATTTATCTAAACACCACCAAGAAGCAGAGATAAGGGAATGAGGCACATCCATGTACATCGGCTCACCGGGGTTATTTGCTGCTCATAGTTGGTGAATGAGAGAGAGGGCTCCCTGGAACACCAGCACGATGATAAAATTGCAATGAAAATATTTTCTGTATTGCTTTTCATTGAAATATTGCCCCTTGGTGGGAAGCAGATTGGTAACATCAGCGAGCAGAAGTAGGGAGTGGGTCTTTACATCCTATAAGCTCATCATGGCAAACTCAAGCCGTGACGTGTTAGGCGAATAGCCCTCATGTGCTTAATTTTGAAAGCTCAGAGGGAGATTTGGCTAGAATAGCATAGCAAATGTACATGTGTGAAATGCAGAATTTGTGGGAGCAGGCTTTTGTCATGCAGAAGTCTTCCAAGATTGTCAGGAAAATAAGGTAGAATCCGTTAAAAAGAATAGCTTAAATATTTCTCCCACAAAATTAGTATTTTCCTAGAAGCGTGCGTAGAAAACTTCAGAGGGTTGTTCTCACTCCACAGCTGGGAATTCAGTTGCATAGTTAGGAAAAAGTTCTGGTAATGCCAAATCTCAAAACAAACTTTAATCCATGCAGACCTTCTCTGGGGTGGGATTTGTTACAGGGTTATGACTTCCACCTGCATCAGATGATCTCTACATACACACAAGCACGTACATATATGCGTTCTCCATAATGACCTGATAAAAATCCTTCTAAAGCAGCTAGATTAAATAAGGCCTAAAGAAAAGAATATTTTGTATGAATATGACTAAACTTCCACAATCGCAGAAAAGCTAATTTCCTTCGCCCGTCTCCCATTAAAAATAATATTGCAGCCGAAGTAAGGTCTACTATTTATTTTTATTTCTTATGCAGACATGAAGCAGTGGGGAGCTCACCGGGTGTAATTCCAGGGCAAAACCTCTGCCTCGTGCTTATGCTCTCAAATCTTGTCTCCTCTGCTGGTAAAACAAGCAGGATTAGCACACGATAAGACCAGCAGAGATAGTAATTACACCGGCTATGAGCGAACTGCAGAACCACGGAATAAATCCCCAAACAATTATTAAAATGGCTCAATGCATTACACAAATTGGAAAAGACTGGGACGTTTTGGGAGGGGCGAAAGGAGGTAAGACACATTATTTAAGTGTTCTTGTAAGCCTTCTAAGATATTAATGTTGCAAAGCTTCTTATGAATATTTAAGAACATAAAATGGAGATACACTTCAGGCCAGCATTACCACAGAAGCCTGTAATACAGTTGAGTCCACTTAAGAAGGCAATATCTGACATCCATGACAGATTTAAACATGATAAGGCAAGGGTAGTGTTTATAGCTGAAAAGTCCATGCAAACTAGTTAAACATTGCTGCAGTTAGCTCTGTGATAATTATTTTAACGTATTGATACATGCATTTATATAATTTCCTTAAAGATGCAATTTTTGTCTCGAGGTACCTGTACTTTTGGAAACACTTTTTAAAAAAATTATTGAATTATTTGATGTTTTCTGGAGAAAGGAACAAGTACTTTAGTGCCAAGACGGAAATGAGCTTTATTTTTTGCTCTTCAAGCAGGTGCCTGGGAGATACTCAGTTTTCACTAGGACGGTTTCAACAAAACTGATCATAGGAAAAAATTTTACTCGGGGAAAAGAGACGGGTGCAGAAATATTTTCTTTAGAGATGCTATAAAGTTTATAAAACTTATAAAAGACAGAAGCTTTTTACCTCACCTTAGAATCTTTTCCTCAGTTCTTAATGAAAATATTTTAACCAATCAAGTTTAGGCTTTAGTCAATTTTCTTCCCTTTCAGTCAGTATCTTCCCTGATAGAAAAAAACATTTTTCTAACCATGATATTCACCATGTCTGTTCAAAGTGTCTAAATCACCGTGCCTATTCAAAATAGCCACCAGGATATTCCTGTTCTTGGAGATTGATGAAAACTTTTGTGATTTTGGAGATTTTTTATATTCCCTCCAGCAAAAGTGATTCTAACTATGCAAGGAAAATCAGATGACTTTCTTTTTAATGTGAAAAAAACCCTCAAAACAAAACTGAAGGATCAAAATCAGAAGTGGCCTCCGAAAAAGAGCAAAAAGACCAATAAAGCTGTTGTATTTTACAGGAAACTTGACTGTAAGAGAGCTTTATAAACAGCAGATGGCTCCCATATAGAAGAGGCTGAGCAATCTGAGCAAACAATAATCAACGTGAAAAAGCAAAGCTGGGTTTGACACACAGGGAAATTTAAGGCACTAAAATTAAAAGATATATTGGAACAAGAAAGAAAGAAATGTCTCTGTTTTGGTCGTTTGGGTCTTGGTAACTTGTCAGATTGACATGAATATTTAAGTGGTGAAAATCCACATGGTGATGGACCATATCTGATACCCGTACAGGTCATGGGATCTCAGGGTCCTGCATTTATTTTTTTATTACCTGTGTATACATGCAAAAGAGGTGATTACTAAGGAGTCATGGCTTAGGACAGCCTTGGTGGTCTTCTTGTCGTCAGCAATCATCTCTCGTGCATGGCTACTCCAACCATGAACACTTCTGTCTCTATGAGGTATCAATTTCTCCCTGTAGAAGGGCATGGATAATAGAAGTAGTTTTCTTCAGTATTAAGCATCTTAGTGAGAACGGAATATTAAAGTGGGTCGTTTGGTTCAGATTTTGCCCTTAAAAAAGGACAGAAAGTGCAGAAAATTTAATGTTTGGTTTTTTTTTTTTTTTTTCTCTGTGGTTCTCTCCTGTACCAACCCATTCAGCTGCCAACTAAAAATATCTTAATATATATTGAAATTTTCCAGTATTTTTCTACGGATCCATGCAAATTCCAGATGCCAGCAGGGACATCACACGCGCAATTATTGTATACACAAAGCGAGAGAAGACCGTGCTAGTTTCACAGTGCTCTGCTTCCCACATACGAACTGCAAGATTTCCAGCACACGGATTTTTATGGCACTTATCAAAATGACATATAGACAAAGAAATAAAAAATAATTAAGGAAGGCAGAGATGGTAGGGAGGAGGAAAGGCAAAGCAGAGAAGGGAATGGGGACAAAGAGGTTGGTTTCTCCCGTTTCCACGCTAATGTCCTGCAGGGATGTGTAATAAACCAGCTCCAGGAAAGTGTCCCAAGTGGACTCCAATTTTTCCAGGGTTTGCTGTGGTTTGTATGTGATCCTTTCCTTCACAATCAGATGCACGGGTCTATTGGAACAGCCTCTGTGCTGTTGGATGAAGAATTTATTTTACCAACATAGCAAGAAAAGTAGTGTTTTGCAACCAGTAAAGCTCTAAGGAAGCCTTCTCCTTTGAACGGGCAAGTAGTTGCACTCCCTGAAGATGTGACCTGCTCCTCAGGTGACCACTTTGAATCTGGATGGAGTGTCTCCTATAACTTGGTCACTTCCAGGTTTACTATCAGACCAAAAGCTAGAAATGATAGTGACCGAAACTGATGCATGAGAATTGTTGCCTTCTTTTAAGCTCTGCTTCAGTTCAGTAGGAGCAGAGTTAATTTTGTAGGACTGAAATAAATGAGATGGAAGGTCACAGAGCTAAATGTTTTCCGCAGCCTCCTGCACTGCATTGCTCCATTTCACTGCACGTCCAGGACATTTGTTTCCTGTTTTAGCTCCTATTTTGACTTCTTAAGTTTATGCCATTGGGGAGCAATAGGAATCTGTATTTTGTAGCTGCTGTCTTGGAGAAATAACATAATTTCCCTCAAAACTTAGGGTGTATTCCAACCACAGACTACAGGGATAGCTCAACTGAATTAAAATTGTGTCCATTCTTTTCTTTTATTAAGACATTCTGTAAGGTCAAAAAAAGTCCATATTTGACATTGCTCCTTAAGGCTGCCAGAGATTATCAGATTTTTTTACCCTCTGATTCCAGTGTTTTACGTACCTTATGTGAATACCAAGGTAAGAATGCATGAAAATTGTTTAACTTCATTTCTTGAGCCAGTTACAGACATAATTCTTGGGGACAATAGTGAGAAGACCGAATTAAGCCATCATATATAACTATATGTATTAAAACCAGATATTTCTTCATGTTTCTACAGGACAGGTACCTCTTGGTCAGGTCCTTGGCTGTAGCTGGAGGGTGCCGCATAAACATAGGTGAGGCAGGAGTTGCAAAGCATCTCTTTTTCAAAGCCAAATGCCATATCCGTCAAATAACCTGAGTCAGTCTACGGGCTGCTGAAAAATATGACAGCTGCTTACTAAGACCCGTATTCAGTTTGAAATATATTAGTGCCTTGAAGTCAAACATGCATTCTCCTGGTCAAGCACCATATAGGGCAAACCAGAAGCGAGATTGTGCCCAGACAAAGACCCCTATACGTAGGTATCCATATGTGACCTGGATGTCCGCATTCTCACTGTAGTCAATACAACCATTAGAGTATGTATTTGGCTGAGTATTGGAAGGGTCTGCTCTTGGGTGAGTGAAATCGCTCTCCACCTGGTCTCATGGGCTATAATTGGAGCCTGAATACCTAGCTGAGATGTAGACACACAGGTACCTAAATCTGGGTGGCTTGGTCTGAAGCTGACTCCAGTTTCACGTGCTCCCTGTTTTGATTCTTCGATATACAGGATTTCCTTAAGAAAAAAGTTATTGACAGCTTTTGCTGGTTTCATGGCTTTCATTTAGTGGCGAAGAAAAGCTAAAGATCAAGACTCAAGGAATTAATTTGGACA
This sequence comes from Cariama cristata, assembly GCF_000690535.1. NCBI lineage: Eukaryota > Metazoa > Chordata > Aves > Cariamiformes > Cariamidae > Cariama > Cariama cristata. Next base: position 62,234 of record NW_009628450.1, read on the forward strand.
AAGTATTTGCTTATAGCCCACTCTATGTTGTATCATCACATGTTAGTACTGTGGGGGACTAGTCTAGAGAAATTAATTGATATCACTTCTGATACCATCCTAGTCGTTCCTTGACCTTTTAATCAGGCACAGACAGTAATTTTTTTTGTTGTGATGACCAGATAACTCATTGGTTGTTCTGACGATCTTTTAAAACGAGGTTAGTTAATCTTTCCCACTGTCACTGTGTATTGAAACCTGTTGACGTGGGAATTAAGGAACTGAAAATCTGTGTGTTTACGAAGGATTAGCATAAAAACCTCCTTTGCCGACTGAAGCATCTTCTGCTTAGAACAACAAAACTAAACAGTATTGGAGCTAGGGAACATCGTGTTTCAGTGAGAGACAAGAAAAACATCTCTGGAGTGCAGTCTTATATCAATTTCAGAGTAAACTCCTTTACTATCATTTGTTCACACTCTACTGATACATTCAATGTCTAAGGCTTGGAGCTCAACTGATTGACTCATTCCAAGTTTTCCCAGTTGCAAATTAGTTGTGGTTTACTTTCCAGGTTGATTATCCTCACGATGTCGCCTTGGTGTCTGATCCAAGCGACACTGAAGTAAATGGGAATCTTTCCATGGACTTTAATAGGTTTTGGATGAGGCCTTAGCTGTCTCTGTAGCTATTAGGAGAGGCACAAGTTGTACAATGAAGTGCAGGTGTTTGTGCTGCAGGGAGGAAGACCTTATACTGTATTTAATGTTCCTTAATTAATTGAGCCCAGAGGTATAGAGTGGGCTTATGTTCCCAGAAATTGCATTAGGGTTACACAGCACCTTCCATTTGCAGCAATCCAAATACAATATTAAAGTTTTATGTTTATTGAACAATCTCCAGGAATCCGCATGCAGGAACACTTCACCTTCCACTGGAATGCAGCCACTTCTGGAGCAAAACATGGCAATCATTTCACAAGGACAGGTAAGCTAAAGGAAGCAAAAGGTGTTAAATTCCAGTGAAAACATCAGGTTTCTGACATGAGCTGTCAGTAAGGGACCAATGCCAGGACCTTAACCAGAATTTTCCCAATGCTTTGACCTTGCTGAAGTAACATGTTACGAGAGCTTTGTGCAGCTACCATGCCATATGGTTAATCCAAGAAGTCACACTTCCAACAGCAGAGTAGCTTCATGTTGTCTTGGAAAAAAGGCCAGGTGCCCACATTTCTGAAGTTAGATAGGCAAGATCACCTGGCAACCTAGGATGCCTTCCTAATCAGTGGAAAGAAAGAGATGCTTCCAGAGGGAAAGTGATTTATTTTTAAGATAAGTGATTCAACTTGGTTGGGTAAATCTGCCCCTGGAGTTGCCTCTTTCTTTTTGCCAACTGCAAGAGAGCCCAGCTGATTGGTCTGGCCTGAGATGTCATTCAGGTGTGAAAGTGAGATAAATCCCACCTTCAGCTAATGAAGTCTCAAGGGAAATCTGCCTCAAGCTCCTTTGATATCATCAGTTCTGAGGTGGGCTGCTAGAGTGAAGAAGGATATGTGAAATGCTCTTGAAACTGAGAGCGGGAGAAGAGGTTTGGCTTTGGAAAGCTGCAGAAAAAGGGAAAATCTACATGCTTAAAAAGGAAGAAGCAATTTCTGCAGTGTCCAAAGCCTTTCACAGACTCAGAATAATGATGGCAGAAGAAGATGGCCTTGATTGACTCAATACACCCAGGAGGAAAGGAACAGCGTGCACTCCCGAAGGGAGAGAACAGCCGGTGTGAGGAGCAGAGCAATGGGGAAGGGAAATGCTGGGCAGAGGATGGTGGGTGGCTAAGAGATGGCTGGGAAAACAGCTGGGAAACCACACGGATTAAACTGTTAGGGTTTAGCCTTATGCAAGAGGAGTTTGGGATCTGGGAGAAGCAGGGAGACAGCAGATGAAGGGTGACAGGGGAATTAGTGACATAGGGGAGGCATTTGGCAACGTGATGGGATGCTCTGTGAGCCCCCACCATGGGCATGGGCAAACCTGGCGTTACAGTAACAAGTAGCGGCAAGGGAAGGTTTTCTTGAGGTTGCCAACCTTTGTTGGAAGGAGTCCAGCCACCACGGAGCATTTCTGCAGATGTTAATGGCTACATTGACAGGGAAGGGCTCGGAGCACCATGTTATTGGGGTTGTGCTAAGATATATTAGAAGACCTCTTAATCGGATTATAAATGTGCTTCCCTGTGCAGAACAACCCAGCCATCCCTGCTCAGTGATATTTATTGCAAAGTCAGTAAGTCATTAGGTGGCGGAGTTCAGATTTCCAAGTGCATGTTTGGTATAGACAAGTCAATATGTTTTTGTTTTTTTTCTTAATTTAACTTCTTGATTGACTTATTATGTACATTGGCACTTTTAAGAGCTTCAAATAAAACACAGTGAGAGTTCAGAACAAATGTAAATGGCCTAAAAGAAAAGGAAAAAAAAATCCTATAATCTTTTTTAATGGCTATAAAACGTGGGAAGGATATATCATAAGCTCCCCGCATGGGGTCCTTGTCTGCGTTCAATCCAGTATTGTAATTTAGACATGACTTTTTATTTAATTTCTGACTGAGAAAGGGAAATTAGAAAACAACATTATCTCAGCTGCTCCGTTATAATGAACAATATTTCACAGTGCCAGTATAAGTTACCTTAAGAACTTATTTTATGAGACAAACATTGGCTGAATTCCATGAACAACTGGGTTTTCTGGTGTCTTTTGTCTGCTGAAGAACCCAAACTTAAGTAAGGTTTTTAATTGCAAATAAGCCCATCGTTACAGTGAGGTGTGCGTTATATGTGTGTAACATGTGGACCATGGAAGCGATGGCAGTGGGCTCCAGGTTAGAATCAGGGTATTATTTCCTGCAAAAAAAAACAGAAGCTGCTTTGTTTCATGTTAGACATTGGTTTCTCACTTTTTTCTTCTGGCATATATACCTGTGTGTGTCTACAGCAGTACCAGATAGTATAGGTATGATCCAACCCCATGGAAACCTCTTGCTAGCTTGGTTTTTATGGCTGCATAGACTGAAAAAAAAAAAAGAAAAAAAAGTCAGGACCCACAGTGTTGAAAAAGATGGAGAGAGGCCCACTGATAGTGAGGCAAGGTGGATAAATGAGTGTCTTAGACATCCTCAGGTTGTGGACATTGCAAAACCACTCTAAACAAACTCCTCCAAATATTCCCAAGAAGGTCAGCTCTGGGCTAGGAAGCTGCCTCAGATAAGCAAGCAGCTCTGATTGGGTTTTACTGTCTGGAAACAAACAACCTTCTCTGTTTTGCTGCTGTATAAATGTAGACCATAGATATAAAATCCTGACTTTAGGAGTTTTTCCTATGGGGAAAGCCTAGATCGGGATTATGCAACGGAAAGTTTATTTAGCTGTAAATAACGCATTCTCCTGTTAATCTCCGTATCTATTTTATCAGTTTTTTTAAGTCACGGAGATTTATCCTGTCTGTAATTAACCTTTTTGCATGGCAAAATGCAGGATTGTCTCTTTCCCCCAGCCACTAAATACATAATGTTCTGATAAATATTTAAGCAGTAATGAGGGATGTAATGCACAGTAATCCATTAGCGCAGTGTTCTGGGGGAGTGGCACGGTGCTAAAATGGATGCCGTAAGTGCTAAAATCCCAGATTGCGCAGAAGGCCTGCTGACCGCTGTGGGATTTAGCTTTGAACCATGCTACAGGTTGGGAAATCCATTTGAAGGTGCAGACATGCTTTATTTGTCTGCCAAGAAAATCTTCCTTCAAAAAAAGAAACTCAAACAAACAAAAAACCAACAATAACAAAACCATCTATCTTTGTGAATGGTGCAGCTGAATATTTCCCAATTAAAAGCCTGCCAAAGGTGAGAAGGTAGAGCCTGAACCAGTGATGTGCTAGAGGTGGTGTCGGAGGTATGACCACAACTGGTCCCACCAACCTCTAAAACCAGGTTGAATCAGGGTCTCTGAATATTCCCCAATTAAAAGCCTACCAAAGGCCAAAGGTGGGAAGGTAGAGCCTGAACCAGTGATGCACTGGAGGTGGTGTCGGAGGTATGACCACAACTGGTCCCACCAACCTCTAAAACCAGGTTGAATCAGGGTCTATGAGAACCTTCTCACTTTGGGTAGGTCTACTACCTTTTTCTGCGTTTCCCCGCTTTTTTACTACTCATTAGACCTTACTGTCTGATTACAATTATGTCTATGCTAGATGTTTGTGTCGCGACAGTTCCCTAAAGAAGTGAATACAGCGATAGGCAAGGCATCGCTTCCTACTTTGCTTTTCACAGCAGGGTCTCGATTCCCACCAAGGGCAGGGAAAGGTGAGGTTTGGTACCCAGCTCTTTGTGCTTCAGGGAGCAGCTGCAGCTAATGTGTGTGCTCACTTCCACGCAGAAAACCAGCAATACTCTCTCCGCTCATCTGTGTACAGCGAGCAACGGTAAGTGGCTCTGAAGAGACATCCCGCTGGGGTATACGGCTGAGCAGGATGGTGACTTCGTGCCTTGGTAGAAACCGATGGAGGTTGGTAGAAACCAGCAATGTGTTTTTGAGGTCATGGAAAAGGAAGTTTTCTGGAGTATCTGTGAATTTGCACCTGGACCAATAAACTTTTTTTTTTTTAAATTGTTATTCATTTTACACCTCAATAAAGCTTAATTATAAGTAAGCAGTAAGAAAAGCAGGAGACATGTTCCAATAATATTGCACTTCTCCGAATCATTCCTGTGGGGCTCTGGCAGTTTTGTTACCATGAAGCAGAATAAAACAAATTAAGAAAACTATTCAAAATTCATTTAAAAACATCATCCAAGGAGCATCATAATAAAAGCACAATGAAAGAGACAAGCTCACTTGGCTAATTTCCTTCATGTGCGGTGCATGTTTATAGTGTGTCTCTTAGTATGTTTTAATTAGCATCACAATCATCAACTGGTAACTAACAGCAGATATGGTTCAGGTTGGGAGATGCAGGCCATCTATTTGGAGCAGAGAAGGGGCTGAGAATCTCATCTTGACTTTGGGGATCCACAGGTCAGTAGAGCCTGCAGGCAAAGCGGGACTGTAAAACCCCGAGTCTTGGCCGGAGAGAACGGACTTGAGCAAGGGACCAACTTCCAGAATTCCCATCCCTGGTCCCAACTTTGGTGGGCATGGTGGCATTGGATATACGGTTCGACTTGATGACCTTTGAGGTCTCTTCCAACCATAATGATTCTATGAACTTCTACCCGTCTGTAGGACTCTGATGGGGCAGACAACTGAATTGATTGCATTGCTCACTGCCAGCCTGAAACCCTTCTTTTGTTTCTTGTGGATGAAACCTGACAATGTGCTTTCCTCTTGGCTACCTCATAAAACATCTTCCTCCTCCATGTTTTCACTGCTGGAAACAGGTTGCACAGTTTGCCTTTGACCTGACCTCCCCTTACTGCAGCTGTTTGCTTTGCTTGGCTTTTTTTATTCTGAAAATTCTCGTTTCTCTTGCCTTTTTTTTTTTAGTGATGCTCCTGCCTCCATCTGAGCCCCCGTTGATGGTGTGGGAACCACTTCAGGTACCCGAGGTTGAGGTTGTGGCTGAGCGAGGTGACCTGCACTCGCCAGGACAATTGAGGTGAACCTTTCTTAATGACTTCCAGAGCAAGGCTGACCTGCCTCTCCCAAGACTGGGGCCTGGGGTGGGCTATTTCAACACGTTTGCCAAGCTGTGAGCTAGCAACTGCCTCCAAAAGGGATGGAGGAGATGAGGCTGTGACAGACAGATCATGCTTAGTGACCCTGAAAGTTTTTAGGATGCCACTGACTCTGTTTTTGGGCACTATCTCTATTTGGAAAAGCATCACTTCACCAGGCCACCTGCACAAAAGCATGCTCAAATGTTTCTCCCTTGGTAGCCCCATTTAATAGAATTTTCCGCTCTTGAGCTTCTTCAGGTACCATCTCTGGAGTAGACGACCCTGCTGCGAGTTAGGGACTCGTGGTGCCTTGCAGCTGTCCTGTCGGTCTTGTGGTTTGTGCTCTGTGATCTTTGCATCTGGAAAAAGAGGAGCCCATCAACCTCAGCAGGTTAGTAGAGGAGGAAAAGATCTGGTCTTGTTTTCATCTTAAAATACTTTTATCTGAAGGTTTGACCCAACCGCATTCTGTTATTGGAATATCTTGTCTAATTCACTTTTTTTTTTCCTTAAAAAAAGCATTTCACTTCCCCTTAAGACTATGTTATGAACTGCTGCACTTTAGCAGTGTGATAGTTCATAACAGAATCGAGAGGAGCATGAATTATGTCAGAACTACATTACTAATGTGTAATCTGCAGCATTGGTTAATTTGTTTTGATATTAAAGTTTTAATAGGAAATATAATTTGATTGCATTTTAAAAATAAAAACTGATTTTCTGTATTATAGAAAAATATTATGAATAATAAGCAAAAAAGGGGCTAATATAGCTAGGCATTTCTATTAACGAAATGAATATGTTTCATACGCTCTTTGTGTACTAATTCAAGTCATCTGATGCCAGTTTGAGCTGATTTAACATAAACTACAGCCTTGTTCCTTTGCTTTGCATTTTGCAACATTGCTAGCATTAACTTGAGCATGGGATCAAAGTTTTGCAATATCAGCTCCTTGCACACCAGTCATAACTCGATTATTATCACCGTAACACCTTGTACAGCACTCCCAAGACACCAGCAGAGTCTGGTCTGTATTTATAGATGTTTTCCAGCTGGACTCAGAATAATTAAAGAACCCAACTGTGCCAATGATGAGCCGTCCACCTCTTAAATCTGGGTAGGCAGCTCATGGTGGTGGCGATGTGCTAACGGATGCGCTGTTAGGATTATAGCAGGGGAGTGTCATCTCAAGAAAGGTACAACACTAAGTGTGACGAGTGCAATAGGATGATGTGAAAATGTAAGAGCAACCACACTGGGTCAGATGAAAGGTCCATCTAGTCTGTTTTCAGCAGCAGGTCCCCCATGGGACCTGGGGAAGAGGGTAAGAAGGGAGCGAGCATCCTTTGGCTGGTGGTTTCTAGCCTCTGACCACTGCCCATGCTGCATGGTTTTTCATATTTTGCAACTTGTAGTAGATTTCTCTACCATCCTGGGGCTGAGACTCCAGACGGCAAACTGTTGCTGTGGTGTTTTGGCACCTTTAATGAGCTGCTTTGCCCCTCATAGCTCTGTCCTTATGCTGTGTGACCTTCTTTAGAGCTGTTAAGGACCTCAGGGCACTTTTATTAAAGAATGTGAGCTTAAAGTAATGGAAGGGTAAAAGCTGGCCCATAGCAAACAGCTGAAGACGCATGATCTATCCAGCTTATCAGAAAGATATAGAGGAGAATCGATGAGAGAGCGTATTTCCTTCCTGGATATCTCGGTGGGTACCAAAGGACTCCTCGGTCTAGTGGGGAAAGACGTAAAAAGAACTGAAGACCGAAGACTAAAGCTGTAAGATGCCAAATTGGAAACAAAACACACGTTTTTTATCAGTGAGGATATTTCACCACGGATATTAACCATCAGGAGAAGAAGCATATTTCTGCATTCTTGATAATTCAAAAAAAAAAAAAAAAAAGCCTGGCTTCCTTCCTTGAAGAATTATTTCACTCAAGTGCAAGATATTGAACCAGACTCATGTGGATGACTGACACGGTAAGGCAAGATATTTATTATAGTAGATATCTGAAAGGCCCTTCAGGTTTCAGAAACATCAGCATTGTGCAGGAGTATTGTGTCCAGGATCTTTGCCTGGGTAATTACATTTCACCTGCCTCAGTATTTCCTCTGGTCTCATTTACATCTCAGCTGCACCCTGTCCTTGACTGCAAATAGATCCCATTCTAGGATGGCTCTTGTTATCGATAGCAGCTTTCCTTATTCTTGTTGAAACGAGGAGATGCATTGCTGTTTCCAGGTAACTGACCACCGAGTTTTGCTCCAGAGGTAGCACTGGGTATTGTTTGCACGATTCATCATCTTTGGAAGGGATGCAAGGGGGTTTGGATGTAGAAAAGGGAGAAGAGGTGTGCTGGTGGATGAAAGGCTGGACATGAG